>NC_044199.1:31614538-31753118 GCF_900880675.1 Sparus aurata | reverse complement strand
TTCGTTAATGGTCTTGGATGTTTAGAGCTAACAGGCTAATGATAATGTTAGCTTCTCCAACAAGCTAACGTCAGTGTTAGCTTCCCCAACAGTCGAAACAGTCTTGGTATTTTCTCGTCTTTGTCAGGGGAAAAAACAGTAGTAGACATTTTTCATAAATGAAACCAACACTTTGGTCTCTTCATATTTAAGATCTCACTGTTTTCAGCTCACTGATGTGTTTCCTGTGTGGTTTCAGAGAGAAGATGGCCTTCTTCACACGAGCAAAGACCAGCATCCCCGACCTGCCGGCCGACGACGTGTAGAGAAGCATTTCAAAGTATTTCCCCTCCTGAGTCTTAACCTGCTGTTCTCCAACACACATGAAGCAAACGTTTGGCGGTGTTATGAAGAATTTTAAATAATAATGATGATGATAATAATAATAATAATATGTTTAGTAGAAACAAACAAACACTCAAAACCGTGAAGAAGCAACACATTTTTAAAGAGCTCGGCATTTCTAATGTGGATAGTCTTTCGTTTGTAAATTAGTGATAGCACTGCTAGAGCTTTTTTGTTTTTAATACTTCACCTCTCTCTCTCTCTCTCTCTCTTCCACTCTGTTTATTGTGTCTCTGTTACTAACAGGCTGTTTATAGGCTCTTAGGTGTTTTAAATCATTCCAGCACAAAGTCACACAGCTGCACGTGTGCATACAAGCAGTTTTGTACTAAATATGACACATTTGGACAAAAAGAATATGTAAATGTATTGATAGCACAACACAACACAGAAGAATCAAAGGTACTACAGAAAAACAAAACAAATGCCTACATTTAAGAGATATTTCATATTGACCGTCGATAAGTGTTTTTTTTAAGAACTTTGTACGCAGACAAACATCTGCCGTATACGATGTTGACAGCACAGGTGGTTGTACATTAGCATCATCAGCATGCCGATTGTTTGAGTCGCACACGATACAAGAACACGAGAGGAAAAACTGGAGCTTTACTAAACATCACTACATGAACTGGATCCGATTATTCAAGAGCGTTTTTCTGAGGTCGCACACAGTCGCCACTCGTCAGCGTGTAGGAACAGCACTAACTCTCACTAACACTCAGGTAGTTGTTCGGATAGTCTGCACTTTAAGAAACTTGAGGTAAACGTTTAAAATAAATAGATAAATAAATGAATAAAAAAAACGAACTTGATGTGGGTTTTTGGAAAGTTGAAAACGAAACGAATCCAAAAACCTTTGCCTCGCGATGGAACGATTGTTGATTGTCGAAAACACACAGACGTGAAGATCAAATGTATTTTGACTGTGAACTTCTTACTGATTGTATGACTAAAAGGAAGTGACTAAACGCCCCTCCCCCTCCTCCACCGTCACCCCCGACCAGCCAATAGGAAGACAGCAGTCCTGCTTTGCTCCTCAAGGCTCCTCGTCTTCCCTCTGATTGGCTGGTTGAAATATTTTCTGCCCTGATGACATTTGAACACTCAGTTTTTATAGTTTTCATTTCCGTCTGTTTCCGCTCTGTAACTGGATACACATCTGATACAACTGGATGTTAGCATGTTAGCATGGTGCCCCAGCAGAACTGAACACATCTCGTTTGTTTCTTCTTATCACGTCTGTAAAGCTGCACTTATTTTTTATCATGGTGGTTTTTTTATAATGTAAAAAAGGTCTCTTGATATCACCAGACTCCCTTAGAAAAATCCACAATTCTAAGAGTTAAACTGTTTGAGGAACAACTTAAAAACTTTGCGATACAGCTCCGGCAAATTCTAAGTGACTCTTACCTTCTTGTAAATTCAGCATTAAATACAAAACATTAAGTTGTTCATTTCCTTTGAAAAGTGTCAGAATGTTCCGGCCCGTCTGCTCGTGTCTTACCTGCCAACACACCGTTTCATCTGATTGCACCATTTACTTAAAATGTGTTGGGGAAGACATCATTTTATTGATGTAGACAAATACAGTAACCAATATAACCTGCTTCCTTGTTGCCTGTGGAGAAATTCCCCTGACTCCCTTTAAAAATCACTAAATTCTGTGAGTTGTTGAGTTAAGAGAAACTTTATAAACTTTGTGAAACACTTTGTCTGATAAATTCCTAATTAATTAGTTTTTTGTTCATTCGGCAAATGTTATACCAACATTCACAGTTATTTTCTCACTTTACTGTGATGCAGCCTTAACGACAATATAGCGACATCCAAAACATGAGAGGATTATATAAGAAAATATCAAGATTTTACAGGTTCATGTCTTCCTGTTCACTTTTCCTTCAAAGTTCTGCATAATGCTGGTTAGAGGTTGGAATTGTGAGGAGGTTGTTTTCTCTTGAGGAAGCTCTTAAAGTTATTTTATTACAGAGGAAAACACAAAAGTTCACAAGATGCTCTCTTCTGCCCCGAACGCCATAAATCTATAGATAACACAAACCTTGCTCTGTGACCTCGATGAGAAACCAGAAGCAAAAGAGTATTTTTCTCTTGTTGTTGAAGTGCAGAAAGCCGCCAGGAGTCAGTTCACCGTTTGTTTCTCCCGTGTTGTGATTTACATTCAGCTCAGTGGAGATTTACTGACGGTCTGATGTTGTTCAAGGCAACCGGACTTATAAATCAGCAGCAGACTTGCCGACCTCCGGCATCATCTCTTGTTTACTGGCTCTTTGTGTTTGGACCTGGAGGTTGGAGAAGTTCGTCCTTGGTGCTTGTGATTTTTTTTCACCTGCGTTAATGCAAAGACTTCTCTCCGGATCTCTTCACTGTGTACGTGAGGATGTTTTAAATGATGCTGTACTCATGTAGACGACCTGAACGACCTGATGTGTTGAGATATTTCTAAGTCGATTTATCATACAGAGAGAAATCCAGCAGTGAGTATACACTGAGGTTCAGGTGAAGCACAGATGGAACAGATTGCATTTGTTTCTTATTATTTTTTCTTCCCTATGAAGAAGAACTAAGGAGCTTCTGTCTGCATAGAGTATGTTTGAGAGACGATCACATGAGAGCCGGGAAATAAAGAAATCGGCAACAAAATTGATAAATAACTAACTTCTGATTATGAGCTGCATATTAAAGACGTACAAAAGAGATCACGACTTGCAGCGGCACTATAATCGTTCTGAAATCATTATCAACTCAAAACTTTCTCAAAAGAAAAAAACAGACAGAAAGATTAAAACTCTAAACTGAAGTGATGAATCAAGAATCAAGGTTATTTATTAGTCCGGCTCATCACTGGGTGCATAACAAGATACTAATAGAAAAAAACCACTTTGTTTAGGATGTTAAAACAAAAGGTTGTTTATATACACATACTGTCTGTCGTTTTATTGATGTTATTCAAAGTGCAGACATATATTCATGCTAATTTGCATATTTGATGCTTTCATGTCTGATAAATATCAACTCTTTGATTAAGGTTAGGGTAAGGACATGATTTACCTGTTGAAAAAAAATGACAGCTTGAGTTTAATCCAGCCTGAGATGTCGCTGATAAAACATAAACATAAAATAAACACAGCAGAAACATCAGCAACTAAACCACAGTTACTAAGGAATATGAAGAAAAGTCTGGGAAAATGTAGCAAACGATGCAGAATCAGACTGAATTACACCTGCTGGACACAAAATAATTCAATATTTTGAGCATCACAGATTGAAACAAGAAAAATCAAGTGTCAAACAGAAAGAAAACTATAAGAAAAACAGAGAAACGTTTGAACCTCTGACAGAGTGAACAGTAAAAATGATTAAAGTTAATGCAGAGCGACGGATCAGAACATGAAAAAGATGAAATATAGAGAAGACAGAGTGAAGCAGAGGCCGAAAACCTGGATTTTTATCTGTGTAAACGTTACAAAATGAGTTCCTCTCCTGTAAAAAGAAGAAACCTGACTCTCAGTGTGTTTCAGAGGTCACGAACACGTCGTCTCTGCGGCGTCGTCACTTCTTGCTGGGTCACCGTGCTCAACGCTGCGTATATGTTAGGTGCTTTGGATCAAGTGGCACAAAACCTTCACATAACCGTGTTTCCATTCCCGAGAATGTAGCCGACACAAACCTGACCGCTGCTGTCATTCCAGATGTTTCCCTGTTCGTAGACAAACAGCAGCTCAGCTCGGACTGGAGTTTGTTTCCTTTAGTGTCTGTATGTTCAAGACCAACAGAGGAAGTCTGTCTCCACTTCCTGTTCCTATTTTCACCCTCCGATCCTTCAGTGGTCTCCGAAAAGTCCCAAAAAATGAAATCAGCGTTTTCTTTCCTGATGATAAAAATACTGTAAATGTCTCAAATCCACCAACAGAGAAAGAAACATAGTCAGCACACGTTCGGGTAGAAGTAGGAATATTCTTTTTTTGCACAAGTGTCTATAAGAATAATAAATATCCCACAAACACTTAATAATGATAATCACACAAACACTACAGCGGCTCTTCGTCCTTTCGTCTGGGAAAAGACAAAGAAGGTGATGGTTGGTGGACACTGAGTGG
Source organism: Sparus aurata (assembly GCF_900880675.1). Lineage (NCBI taxonomy): Eukaryota > Metazoa > Chordata > Actinopteri > Spariformes > Sparidae > Sparus > Sparus aurata. The sequence continues at coordinate 31,748,616 of NC_044199.1, read as the reverse complement.
AATGCTGCGAGGACGTTCACACTGCAGGAAGGAAATGTTTGATTGTGATCGATTATCAGTCTGAACAGTCGCAACAGAAGATCAATACCAAAGATTACACACCTGAAGTACGCAAACAAATGTTTCAAATAGTTTGTAAAATCTGCTCTGAGGTCAGATGAACGCAGTAATCTCAACAAATATCTGGAATAACTGAACAAACGTCAGCAGGTTATCAGTATGATCGGCCATCTTGTTACGAATCTTGACCAAACCTCAGGCTCAAACCTGGTGGAAGCGCAAGGGTTCAAGAATACCTAAAATATATTAATTAATTAATTGATTAATTAATTAAATTAAATTAGATTAAATTAAATTAAATTAAATTAAGAAAACATTCAGTTGCCAAAACTTGTCAGTAAATCAGTAAATTGGAAAAGTCGTCCTGACATTTTGTTTGTTTTTCTTTTTCAGATGTCAAAAAAAAAGAATTCCAGCATAAATAAAAACAAATGTAAGGACTTTATTTGGAGGCTATTACCCTCAAATATTATCCTTGCAAAAGTTCCATCCTTTCCTAAATCCTGAGTTCAGACTTGAGGAAATAGATCCCCAAAATTTGATTTCCACACTTGGCCCCTCCGGGCTTCCGTCACCAGGCGACAGGACGAAGTCACGGTGTCCACGTCTTAACGACTCACTTCCTCCATCGTCACGATAAACTGACCCGACACAAAACACGTGTGAATTCTGATCCGACTGTTCAGACTGAAATCAGGCTGCCGTTAAATCAAACAACGAATAAAATATCACAATTCTCGTCCTCATTGTTTCGACATATCTCAGAATGATGCGTTTCCTGCGGTGTGGACGCAGCCGTGTACTCTGACGGGCCCGAGGGTTTTACTGTAGCAGGAACGCTGTGAAATTAATGAAAGCCTTTGGAGTTACGTGAGAGGGTGTGCCTTCAGAGAGCAACATGTCAACTTTTATTTTTTTTCCTTTCTTTTCGTTGTCTTAAACCCGGCCACCGTCGTCGTCGTCGTCTGATCCGAACGAAGCTGTTAATGTAGAGAAACGTTTGCATCGATTCTGATCCTAATGTGAACAGTTTGTTTGTAGAGCGAGTAGCCGTCAAAGAATAGGACTCGGGGTCGTCTGAGGAAGAGCACCGCCTGTTTATAAAGTGAACTTTGTCGTGATCGACCGAATGTTGTTTAACCTCGAAAATCAAGATGACTCGTTTATACGTAACAACATCTGGATGAAGGAATGTAGGTTTTTACTACGAGAATCACGATCATTCAGAGAAACACAAATGCTGTTAGTCTCAAATAATTCTGTTTTTTCATCATGTAGGTTGTGTTATAACTGTTTGTTTTCTGAAGTTCAAGTGCATTTTTTTTGTTTTTTCCTCATTTGATTTTTTTTTATGTTCTAATGAATCTGTTTGTATTACGACTGGTGATGAACCTGGTAATGTGTATGGAGGCGGCTATGAGAAACATACAGCATGTATTTATTGCACTTTGTGATTGGGTGTGCTTTTCCTGTTTTTTTTTGTTTTTTTTTATTATTATTTTCTTTTTATCGCGAGAGTCCCGAAAAGCTGTGAATTTTATTCTCAGACACTGTACTGTCGACCAGAGTTGTAAATATTTCACCAGCACAAAAAATACCAAACAAACAATATGTTTTGTAGTTTCACAACAAATAAAAAAAGTTCTTCTCTTCTATTTTCATGTGTTTTGTGGTTTTTATTGTTCTACTTTTATTTGTTTCAGCGATGATTTGTTTCACATTTCCCTTTTTCAGGGAAAACTAGACTTTTTGACAGTGAACAAACTATTATTTGTTTTATTTCAAAGTGAAAATAATACAGAAAAAACTACAAAAATTGATACAAAAATATATGAATAGTTATAAGGTTATTTTACCAAACGCATTTTATTTATTTTCTTTGCAGTCTTAGTCCTCAAAAAACACTGGAATCTGGTTAATCTCTAACGTTGTGTGTTATTTCACAAGACTAATATGTTATTTAGTTGATTTGAAGTAAATGTTGTATTGGTGACAATATGTTGGTTTTCTTATATTTTATTTCAGGAGAAAATAATACAGAGATAAATACATGGGTTTAAAATGAATGAATTATCAATTAGGGGTACATTTTTATTAATTTGGGTGCGTTTCATCTTATTAGTGTGTTTATTTTTTTTATTTTGGCACTTTTTATTTAATTTTTTTATTTTGTGCTCCTGGAAACCACTTTTCATTTAAAAAATCAATTCTAAAAAAAGGTACAGCAGGTAATTATAAGCATTAAATGAATTTAGTGCAGTAATAAGAACAATATTATTATATGACCTGTAGACTAGTTGACTGGAAGAAGTCTAGAAAGAAGCATGTAATGAAGTACACAAAGTAAAAGTACCTCACGTGTGTATTTCAGTACAGTAATGAAGTAAACACGCTTTAAAGCCGTTCTACAGACACACAGCAGGTGGCGGTAAACACCTGACGCGACGTTTTGCGCTCCGCCTTTTAACCACGCGAAGAAGAAGTCGTTCCGAGTACCGGAAGTGCACTTGAAAGTTGTGGACTTCTTCCTCCTGCCTCAGTTTGTTTCATCAGCCACGAGTTTCCACATCCAGCCGACAGAAGAGTTTCTCTCCGGTGTTTCACAGAGATGGGAGACCCAGTAACCGAGTGCACAGCCCGCCTGCAGCAGCAGGTGAGCGGCCGGGGTGTGGGGGATGTAGCTAATGTTAGCTAACAGGCTAAATGTGTGTGTGTACCGGTGTCAGACAGATGAGCTACAAACCGGTGTTCAGAAGCAGGCGCAGCGCCAAACCCCGTTAAACAAACTTCCAATTTGAGATGTTTGTGCTTGTTAGTAGAAATACCAACATGACTCTTCTAAAGACAAAATGTCTGTCGAGAAAGTTTTCATCAGTGTCATATTCGGCTATTAAATCTTGTACCAAACCTCACTCGTTTTCCTAAAAAATGTAACTTTAACATTTGCTGTCTTCTGTCATTCGTCATGTCGTTCGCTACTTTCTGACGCCACATCAGCGGTGAACGACAGCGGCTGTCAAGTGTGTTTACCTGATACAAAGCGTCGTGTTGTAACCTGATATCTAATTTTGATGCCGAATTTATAAGAAGAATGTTTAGATCAGCGACTGTCTTGACAATCAATGTAATAATTAAGAAAATATTAAATAAACTCTTAGAGGAATTAAATACGCAGATATTTAAATGAGGTTTTGTGCGAGTAAATAGGTCTCCATAGAGAAGAGTTTGCTCTAACGTTGAGTCACACAGACACAATCACACATGACACAGAACAAGCCTCACGAATCAGTTAAATAAAAATGAAAGGTTCATATTACAGGTACAGTAAGCTGTCATTAACATGATGTTCCAGTTGTCTGTGTGTTAAACTCTTGTTGGGGCCCTCTAGTGGTCCTGAAGGAGATCCTGTGTGGTTATTCTGTCATAGTAAACAATTCATAATTTGATTTAATATATTTAAAAGGCAGAGTTACAGTTTAGAGCCTTGTGATCAGTTTGCAATCTGAATGTTTGTTGCATCATTTTCTGCGGAGAAGGCCGCTTTTGGTTTCATTCTGACTGAACTGAACTGTGAAGCAATAATTATCTCTGAGTCTCATTTATGATCAGATTTCCTCCCTTACTGGGTCAGAGTGCTACATTAGCAGTGATTGTTGCTCAAAGCGTTTCCTGAACAAACGGAAGAATACATTTTATTGTGTTTTTGGTTTCAGATAACGGCACGATACGATTACAGCGGCTGTAAAAACAGCAATTTACCTTATTGAGTCTCTGATAAGAAACAATGTGGGTCCACCTGACAAAAAAATTGAGCTTCTTTTTGGAGCTACGTCTCAATAATTATAATCTTTGAGGTCTTTAACGAGATGTGATGTTTGCAGCTGAAGTCTGTTTTTGTCTTTTGGTATATTTGTTCACATTTAGGCCAATTAGCACCATCAAACATCGTCAAACATTAAATGTCGGCCTGATTAACTATCAGCAGTTCCTGTTTGCAATGTACTCATGGATGTACGGACGACTATAACTGAATTACTTTTGATATTGAAGAATATAGAACTTAAAAACGTCATAATTCTCAGTCAAGTTCTGCAGTAATAAAGAACAGATTTCTTTATCTATGACAGATCAGATTCAGATTGCTTGCTTTGTTGGACCGGCAGTCAAAAACTGAAATATATTAAAACTTTTATAATGCACGACAAAGAAAAGTAGCAACTCTTCACATGTGAAACTCGAGAACCAGGAGATGTTTGACACTTGATTTATTATAAAAATAGTTGTTGATTAGTTTTCTGTTGATGATTAAGTGAATCATTTGGTTGTAATCGGAGCGAAACATAAGACAAAAACAAAAGATAACAATAAATGAATGGGTAAAATACGTTTAAAACATTTCACCCAGCACAATCTGAAGAAGTGTTGTAATGTAATATGAGAGTTCGGTGTTTGTAATCTGAATCTTTGTTGCATCAGGTTCCAGCAGCGAGGCATCTTTTGGTTTCATTCTGACTCTGAACTCGACACAAAGTGAAAGTAACTCCGGATCAAACATTTAAGAGATTCGTTAAATGTTTTGTTTTACATTTTGTTTTTCCAGGAGCGGGAGATCCAGACTCTCTCTGCTGAGGTCGAGAGTTTGAAGAACCCACAGAACCTGAACGCATCTGCACGTCTGGAGGAGCTGCGGGAGGAAAACAACAAGCTGAAGTATCGCCTGAACATCCTGAAGAGGGTCAGATAGCAATCTGCTAACTGCTTTCTTGTATAAATGCTGGTGTTGTAGTTTTATGTGGTAGATCATTTTAGTATTTATGGATTTTTTGAGCAACTTAATTTACAGTATTCTGGGATTTTGACACAGTTTTGGAGTTTTAATGTGTAGTTGATGAAACAAACGCTGAACTGCAACAACATTTTTTTCATATAAACACTAGTTTATTTCCGTCGCTCTTCATCGAAGCCTCCCTGTATGTTTCCTTCTTCCTCCTCTTCATCGTCATGTTGATGAAGCCGCTGTGCCGTCTGTCCTCAGGGCCTGCAGGAGGAGAAGACTAACTGCAGTCACGCCATGTTGAACATCAACCAGCGGCTCCAGGAGGTTTTCGGCGAGGCCATCCGGGCCGCGTGCCCCGAGCTGGACAACCCCCCGCTGGTGGTCGCGCCCAATCAGCAGGCCAAGTTCGGAGACTACCAGTGCAACAGCGCCATGGCCATGGCTCAGGTGAGAGCGCCGCGGCTGTGCGAGGATCAGAGGAAATGACTCTTTAAATGAGCGTTTCACTGAATCTGGGGAGCCTGATGTCTGAAAGTCTTGAATTTTGTTCAATTCCAAACCTTTGTTTTCTTTACACACTTTTTCAAAATGAGTCCTTTCCTCTGAGTAATAAACAGACCTGTCATCAGACATTTATAACATTCATGTTCGTGACTTTGTGGTGCTGCAGATGCTGAAGGCGAAGGGGATGAAAATCAACCCGAGGGAAATCGCAGAGAAGATCATCCAGAACCTCCCAGACAACGAGCTCGTCCAGAAAACTGAAATCGCAGGACCAGGTACAAAAACACACACGGAGACGTTTCCTCACTGCGCCAAATGTATAATTATTCAAAGACAGCACATTTTCTTTCCCAGCAGTTGAACTTCCAGGTTTACTACATAAACTAATAGTGTAAGCCGTCCTCACTGACTCTCTCTGTCGTCTGTCTGTGATTCATTCTCTGATGTCTTCGTGTCTTCAGGGTTCATCAACATCCACCTGAAGAGGCAGTTTGTCTCCAAACTGTTGAGCAACCTGCTGGTCAACGGAGTGAAGCCCCCGCCTCTGGCCTCCAAGAAGAAGGTCAGTCACACTCCCACATGTAGCCTGAAGGCAGATCCAGATATATAGAACAGCTGTATAACATGAGAAGTGAGAGAAACTGTCTCTGTGTGTGGCTCCATCACCACATCACGGTTGAAGCAGGAAGACTCGCTCCTCCAGCTCCTCCAGCTCCTCCAGCTCTTATCGTTTCCTCACCTTCAGTTGTGTCTCCGTCTGTCGGTTCTGATCAGGTGGTGGTGGACTTCTCCTCCCCCAACATCGCCAAAGAGATGCACGTGGGCCACCTGCGCTCCACCATCATCGGGGAGAGCATGTGTCGACTCTTTGAGTTTCTGGGTTACGACGTCCTCAGGTCAGTTCAGTCACCGTTCACTGGACCTGCTGATGTTGGACTCGCATACAGAAGTAAAGAGTTACTCATATAGAAAATGAAACAAGTCTCTTTTGTTGTTTGTGACTCTGTTTCCAGGCTGAACCACGTTGGGGACTGGGGGACTCAGTTCGGGATGCTGATCGCTCACCTGCAGGATAAATTCCCAAACTACCTGACCGTGTCCCCGCCCATCAGCGACCTGCAGGCCTTCTACAAAGTCAGTTATTCTAACGCCATCTGCTTGTGTGAGCTCAAATAATCGGGTTTAGTCAGCTGCTGTATTTGTGGAGACTTACAAACACATTTAACTCCAATATGTTGCCAGAGTTCAGAGGGGGAGAAATGGTTCACTAGATGTGTTTCATGTCAGTTTTAAAAGTAGATTTAATGAGATTTAACGTCGGTTGATGTAAGAATATTCTGTGTAGCCTCGTGTTCGGTGAAGTCGACCCTGCACGTATAAACGCAGACTGTTATCTGTTCTCTCTGCGTTCGTCTTCCCTCATTTCTCTCCTCACCTCATTTACTTCCTTCATCTCCTCCGTTATTTTGTCTTCCGTTCCCTCATTTCTTTCTCGTCTGCGTCACCCTCTGCCCTCCACCAGGAGTCGAAGAAGCGCTTCGACGAGGAGGAGGACTTCAAGAAGCGGGCGTATCAGTGCGTCGTCAGGCTGCAGAGCAAAGAGCCCGACTTCATCAAAGGCTGGAACCTCATCTGTGATGTTTCCCGCCAAGGTACGAGTGTTTGTGAAGGAGTGATCCTCGCTGAAACACACAAAGCTGCTGACGGTGTGAATAAAAACCTTCTCCTGACACTGACGCTCAGATGGCGACTGTTTGTGATTCAGAGTTTCAGAAGATTTACGACTGTCTGGACATCACGATCATCGAGAGAGGAGAGTCGTACTACCAGGACATGATGACGAAGGTGGTGAAGGAGTTCGAGGATAAAGGTCAGTGTGTTGCAGGGACTTCCCTCTTCTTATTTAATTCCCTCCCTCCCTTGCTTCCTCCTCTCCTCTGGACTTGGCCCCTTCAGATGAGATGCGAGCAGAGGAGGCGAGGACGAGACACACGAGGAGAAGAGGAGGAGCGACAGATATTAAACAGAATGAGACGTCTGTGTCCGTCAGAACAGCGATTAAATATGACGCCTGGCGCAGCTGCAACATCTGTTCAGGGTTTAGTTCGAGCCTGCCGCTGTATTTTATCATCTGAAAGGTGTTCGTGACAATTTGTACTGTAGAATTACTTGTAGTCTAATTCCCAGTGTGACATGATGTGAGGTTACAACCGTGCCTTACGAGGCGCTGCACATGTAAAAGTTTGATCATGTGTTTCATCATCTTGAAGGATGCGTTCAGGTTCTTAGTCCACAAAACATTTCTGGAGCTTCACAGCAAAAACAGAGCAACAGCATTCAGACATTTTTGGGTGAACTGTTCCTTTCTGACTGACTGAAACAACAACACAAAAGACATTTTGGGAGTTGAGACATCCTTCAGTGGTGCATCGACATCGTACACAGGCAGGACGGAGGAACGAGGAGGCAGCGAGGCTCTGAACAGAAAAAAGAAGAACCTGTTGTCGGATTAGGATTCATTTTTCATCCACTTTAACATAAAATCGTAATCGGGTTGTTGCAGGTTTTGTTGAAGCATTTTTGGACTTCAACTCATTCGTTTTAATTGTAATCAGGTGTTTCCCAATCTGACCACCAGGGGGCAGTATCGTCCCATTAATCTCTTCCAGTCCTCTCTGTTTTTTTGGTGTAATTTCTTCCTCTTTACCCTCAATTCTTTCTTCTTTTTTACACTTTCTTCATTCTCCACTTAACTCATCATCTCCTCTTTCTCCTCCAATCATACCCATATTATTTCTCTCTCTTAACACCATTTTCTTCCTCCCTCCGTCTCTTCCTCCCTCCTCAGGGTTCGTGCAGCTGGACGAGGGTCGTAAGATCGTCTTCGTCCCGGGTCATTCGGTGCCTCTCACCGTCGTCAAGTCGGACGGCGGCTACACCTACGACACGTCGGACCTCGCGGCGCTGCACAACCGACTCTTTGACGAGAAGGCTGACATCATCATCTACGTCACTGACAGCGGACAGGTGGGTGGAGAGAGGAGTGTAATGAAGTTCCAGGCTCCACCGACCTACAGGACGTCTTCTGTTCACCTGAGAAGAATAACATGACATTTATGTGATATGTCACTGAGATGTGTGTGTGTGTGTGTGTGTGTTCTCTTGTAGGCCATGCACTTCCAGTTGTTGTATGCGGCGGGTCAGATGATCGGATGGTACAACCCTCAGGTGACCCGGGTGGAGCACGCAGGCTTCGGGGTGGTGCTGGGAGAAGACAAGTGAGTTCAGATCTGAGTCATGTCAGGATTCTGATGGAGCCACGGCCAACTGTCCGCCCTGTCTTTATGCTAAGCTAAGCTAATTGTCTCCTGTCTTTTACCACTAAAGATTTAAATTTGCTTGTTTGTGCTGAGGCCGTTAAAGTCTGAGTGTTGCCTCCGTATTCAGACTAATAACAGTTTAAGAAGGATCTAAATCACCGACGTCAGAGCAGCAACAGAGCCGAGCAGCTCGTCTCAACAATGAGAGACTGTAATCATCTGGATGTCCTTCGCTGTATCTTTAGCACCGCTGATTCAACTTTTATTATCACACATAAAAACACAACTTTACTACTCGACTGTATTAACAAATAAAACGCTGCTCCACAAACACAACAGACACACAAAAGTTCTGCAGGATGATCCCAGAGACGGACGAACGCACAATGTTCTTCTACTTCTTCTTCATCCTCATCTTTTCCTCCTTCTTCTTCATCATCCTCATCTTTTCCTTTTTCTTCCTCTACTTTTTCATCTTTATCTTCTTCTCCTCCTTCTTTGTCTTCATCTTTTCCATCTTCTCTTCCCCCTCCTTCAACATCTTAATCTTTTCCTTCTTCTCCTCTTTAGTCTTCGTCTTTTCTTCTCCAGCTCCTCCTTCGTTGTCTACGTCTTCATCTTTTCCTTTTTCTTCTCCTCCTCCTTCAACGTCTTAATCTTTTCCTTCTTCTCCTCTTTAGTCTTCATCTTTTCTTCTCCAGTTCCTCCTTCATCTTCTTCGTCTTCATCTTTTCCTCCTCCTCCTCCTTTGTCTTCATCTTTTCCTTCTTCTCCTTCCTCATCTTTTTTTCTTCTCCTCCTCCTTCAACGTCTTAATCTTTTCCTTCTTATCCTCTTTAGTCTTCATTTTTTCTTCTCCAGCTCCTCCTTCGTCCCCTTCATCTTCATCTTTTCCTTCTCATCCTCCTCCTTCTTCTTCTTCTTCTTCTTCTTCCCTTGACAGTCCCAGTTTTGCAGTCGTCCCTGTGACACTTTGCACTGTGTGTTGTGTAGTAAGCAGTGATTACAGTGTGTCTGATTGGAGGACAGACTCTGTGATGTGAACTCTGTCTGTCAGACGGCTGTTTGTCCCGATCAGTCGTCCAGAGAAGAAGAGTCGAGCCAGGCGGGAGGTTGACGTTACGCCTCACGGAGGCCATAACCAAGTGCTGCTAAACGCCCCGCGGTAACCTGAGGGGGCGTAAATTGGCCCGCCGATGTCTGCGCGACTCCAAAGTCCATTAGAAATTTATCATGCTGTTTTCATAATCGCTCATCCAGACAATAAGGGCCGGACGCAGCCACAGGAGGGGGCTGTTTATAGCCGCAAGTAAACAAGAGAGGAGCGGAGCCGGTTATTAAGTCTTTGGCTCGTGTTCTGCTTGTAATGCTCATCTGATTTGCTTGATTGTACAAAATGTATCGCCCCGAGGCGTCGGCAAGAGGAAGTAATCTAATCGTTTGTTGTCATGATAATTACTGTCGACAGAACGTCCGGCCTCAGAACCTGCCGGGGAAGTTCTGTTCTGGGATGTAGAGGCGACTGACTCCTCCTCCTCCTCCTCCTCTCTCTGAACTTTTGTTTCTCAGGAAGAAGTTTAAGACTCGGTCAGGAGACACGGTGAGGCTGATGGACCTGCTGGAGGAGGGACTGAAGAGGGCGATGGACAAACTGAAGGAGAAGGAGAGAGACAAGGTGAGAAAGACGTCCTGTTTTAAGAAACGCAGGACGCAGACGGAGGAAGTGAAGGCGGAGAGAGACCATCTGACCTCCACCTTTATATCATAAACAAGTCTCTGTGTCTGTGCTGCAGGACACATTCACTGTCTCATAAACTAGACACAAGGTGAATGAGGACACAGTTAAGTGGGTTCAAAGAAACTCGAGTACAGACAGAGAAGTTGTTTTTTTTACGGGACATTCATCTTCTCTTTTCACGCAGAGAGTTTTGGTTTTATTTGTCCTGATGTTTGAGATTTCTGTCTCCGCCCAGCACAACAGACCAGACACTTTCCTCTGTGATGCTCAAAGAAATTAATTACTAATTAATCTTTCCACTGGAACAACTTCGTGATGAAGAAACAGTCCTGATGAAAACCTCTGGCAGTGGGTCGTTCTGCCCTCGCTGGTTGCCGTCGTTCTTTACTTGGATCTTCAATAACAAAAGCAGGACATGTGATTTATCAACGCTGGTTAACTGATTCTAGCACGACAGGAAGTGCTGCACATTTGAAATACGATTTGGTTATCAAAAAACGTGATTTACATCTACAAAGAGCTCTTATATATATTTCCGTATATTTGTTTGTTTCTTACTTCTCGACTCGTTGACTTGTTGAGTTTAAACATCCGGATAAATATTAGGAAAATAAGGCAGCTGATTCTTAAAACGAAGCTTTTTTCTATGAATTTTGACACAAAAAAATGCGACACGGACACATATTTTATTCTTTTTTACTGTTTACAGAAACACCTGTGTACAGGTAGACCAGGTGTTGACTCATTAGGAAACATCCCTCGTTCAGATCAGTGATTTCTTCGTTTGTCGATAAGCTGAAAACAGTCACATCAGTCAGTATAACACTTGAATTTAAATGTGGTTCTGACCTTCGTGTTCCTGCTGACGAAGAGTAAGGAAGAAAACAAACAAGTTCCTCACAGTTTTTTCGGGAGAATAAAGATTAAGTTACGTTTTATTTTGATGTGAGATGTGAACAGAGCAGCACATCGACGCTGAGGAGATTTAAACCGGTGGACAAATGAACTTATCAAATAAAAAAAGGGGACAAACGCGGCTGCATCACCGCCGTAGACTTCAGCTGTGGTGAATATTCAACTGTACCGCTGCTCCGTGTCTCTGCGCCGTCCTCAGAATAATGACTGAATGTTCCTTCGTCACAGTCAGCTGGAGTCGTGTGTCCAGCAGAATATTTCACATTATTGTAGCTCGTATTTGAATCATTCTGTATCAATATTCCCAGTCAGATCTTTTGATAAGCAGCCGTTTAGTACGAGGGCAGACGGTCCAGTGAGCAGCTCATTATTTCCTCTTTGCGCCCGGCGTTCCCTTCGCCCCGAATGACGAGGTTTATTTTACAGTAATGACCGTCTCTCTCTCTGTACAGTCGCCATTAATGCTTCTGGCTCGAGCCAAACCGCAGATCTTTGTGATCACATTCAGACACGACCAGGACTGGAAATATGAAACGACGCCACCAGAACATGTTTCAGAAGGCCCGACTGTGTGCGGCCCGATTCTTCTCTTCCTCCGCTTCCCTCCATCTTTTCATCATCTACCTCGTTTCTTCCTGCGTCGTCTGTGCGCTCGAACCTCCTCCCGTCTGCAGCCGCCGCCGCCGAACATTTTTGTCTTGATTGCTGGAAATACGTCAGTCGCTGTCACATTTTTCTGCTGATCACATCAAAAGAAAAAGTAAAAGTGTGACAAGATGACGAGGACCAGGACCTGAACACTGATGGTGCGACAGCAGTTTGTTATTCACTAATGACATGAAGAGAAATAAGTTACTTGGATGTAACTCCAGTTACGTTTGTACCCAAATTTAAATGCAGTCCGTGATGTCAGTCTGGTGTTTCTGGACTCCAGTTAAAGGGATATTCTGGTGTAAGTTTAATCCATGGTCTAACACACCGTGAAACTGTGTTAGACTCCCTCTCGAGAGATCGAGTTAGCAGACCGCTAATTTACAGAGTTTTATCAACCTCAGAAACGACCGCACGACAACAATACACTGCAGTAAATGGATCCAAATATAAACCGCCACCAAAAAGCCACAAATAATGCTCAGAACAGCACCAAACTTCAGCAACAGTACAAATAGGGTCTCAGCACATAGTCCGGGGCATCTAACCTCCGCTAGCTATTGTGAAGCTAAAAACAGATTTCAACTCTCCTCCATCAGCTTCCGGGTCGGGGAAGTCCCGACGCGACGATTACCGAGTGCAGTTAGAAATGCTCAATTCCGTTCTTTTCCCTGTCCGCTCTCGATAATAACTGTTATAAACTGGCAGGTAAGACACATATGAACTTTGATTGCTTTTCCATGGAGTCATAATCATACATTTTCATCCATGAGCCGCGGAACTCTACTGCACTCGGTAATCGACTCGTCGGGACTTCCCGTCAACAGGAAGCTGCTGCAGAAGAGTGGTAAATTTAGTCAGCTTTTCAGTAGAAATCCAGCTAAGCTAGCGGAGGTTAGATGCCCCGGACTATGTGCTGAGACCCTATTTGTACTGTTGCTGAAGTTTGGTGCTGTTCTGAGCATTATTTGTGGCTTTTTGGTGGCGGTTTATATTTGGATCCATTTACTGCAGTGTATTGTTGTCGTGCGGTCGTTTCTGAGGTTGATAAAACTCCGTAAATTAGCGGTCTGCTAACTTGATCTCTCCAGAGGGAGTCTAGCACAGTTTCACGGTGTGTTAGACCATGGATTCAATTTACACCGGAATATCCCTTTAAGCTCCAGAGACGAGTATGCTAAATGCTAGCATTAGCATTAGAAAAAATGACAATGACATGTTAAAATGTTAATGCACGTGTTGTTTTACGTCACTGATTTTCAAGAAAGTCCCTGAACACTCTGAACTGAGTGTTTTGTTGTCGAGGCGTTTCAGATGAATTCCCTCTGAGTCTGATGTTCTTTGTTTTCGTGCCACCTTCAGTCACAAATCATCCATCACAAACTTTTGCTAAGATTCAGAGATTTTACAACCACTTGTGTAGCTTTTTTCTCATCCAGGACAGTTTTGATTTGGAGTGTTGTTGTGTTGTGTCAGCCGCGCTCTGACTCACAAATCACACAAACTCTGCTGCTGCGATGCTCCCGCTACTCCAGAGTTCATCATCACTGGCTCCTTTGCAGCTCGACCAGACCTTGTTAAAAGAAGTGTGTGTGTGTTTGTGTGTGTGTGTGTGTGTGTGTGTGTGTGTGTGTGTGTGTGTGCTGGTTGTTTAGAAATGTGAGGTCTTATTGTTCACCTCCTGACCTCGTTGTTCCATCTCGTCTCCGGATTCACCCAGAAAACATCTCTGGAGCCGAGGCGATCGTTAGCCGCTCTCCCCTCACACACTCCTCCGTTAACGCGAGCGTGTGTGTCTGCTGCTTCTGATGTTGAGGGGTTTGTATCGGAAATTAAACTTGCAGGGGGATCAAAACAACAGAACCTGACCTGGTTAAGTATTATCTGGAGCACTTGGTGTCGTGTAAACAGTCGCTGACTTCCAGTTGAACTGCGCCGATTTTAATGCTGGGAAGGTTGTGGGAAACGGGTGCCAGCAGAGTCTCCCTGCAGGCCCTTCTGGCCTGGCACGCTGCTCTCAGTCTGGGTCGGTGCCCACGTCTACCATCTGCTAACCCTGCCTCATTAAAACAAACCCCGACCCCGGCCTCCATGAACTGAACGCTGCTGCTGCTGCTGCTCTTCAGATTTTCTCTTCTCCAGTTGTGTCGTTTTATACTCGCCTCTGTTCTTCTGTCTTCTATTATTCACTCCCCTTCTTTCTTTTTGTTTTTTACCTTTTATCTCCTTCCTGTCTTGCTCTGCGATTCCCTTTCCTGTTTTGTCAGATTGTTCTCTGACCTCTGAGGTCCTGCCCTCGTTGTCGGTTCTGATCTCTCCTGCCCGGCCGTGGCTCGTCGTCGGGGGTTTAACTGGACCTGTAACAATTAGCGGAACGACAAACGACTTGTGTCTCTAAACACGCGTCAGGAACTGACAAGGAGACGAGAATTTACTCAAAATATCTTCTTAAAGAGGCACTCATCCTGAAACGGTGCATTAAAGAAGCAGATGAGGAAACAGGCGGAATCAATAACACACCGTCTGACTTCCATTTGGTTCACTGTAATGTAATTTACATGTTTAGGCTCCATTAACCTGCCGATGTTAGCAGCAGATGTCTGTGAACAAACAGTTTCAGCCTTTGAATGGTATCACCAGACTCCCTTAACAAAACGCATGATTTTATAAAAGTTGTCGCGCGAGGAGAAACTGAACAAACTTTGTGAACTGCCTTTTGCAAATTCTAAACCACCGGTGCTTACTTGTAAATTTGGCCTAACTTCAAAACATTAAGTTGTTTCCTCACTTGTAAAGAAGTGTCAGTTTGTATCGCCTTCGCTCTACCAGCCTGTCTGCTTCTGTGCTCAAAGAGCGTCTTACCTGCCAACATTAGCAGCTGTTTCACTGTGTCAACTGATTTCACACTCAGTTTGTGAAAGAAGGCGTTTTATTGATGTGACGATGTTGAATTTAACAGAAACACGAATTTGTGTAGACAACTTCTGTGTCACATGTAGAAGAAAGTCTCCAGACTCCCTTAAAAAAAGGCTGAATTTTGTGAGTTGTTGAATTTGGAGAAACTCTCCAAAACACAGTCTTAGTGTATTAATCTATTTGGGCCTACTTGTTAATTCTGCAAATGTTATACATGACGTCTCCAGACTCCCTCAAGAAATCGCTCAATTTTGTGAGTTATTGCGTTTGGAGAAATTCATAAACTTTGAAACACTGTCGATGACAAACTCTAAATTATTTAAGCCGTCTGATAAATTCTGCATTAAATGCAAAAACATGAAGTTGTTTGTTTCTTTGTAATAAGTGTGAGATTGTTGCAGCTGATCTGTGCCATCCTGTCTGCGTCTGTGTTACCGGTCAACATTAAGCGGCTGTTTGATCTGACTTCACCATTTACATTAACGTTATGAAACAAGACAACATTTGATTTCTGTTCAATTTTACAAATGCAGTAGAAAAATAACCAATATAGGCTACTTCTTTGTCTCCTGTGGAGAAAGTCCCCAGACTCCCTTTGAAAAACACTCAATTTTGTGAGTTGTTGAGTTTGGAGAAACTTTATGTTATTTGTGAAATGCCATCTTTGACAAATTCTTAATTATTAGGGCCTTCTTGTAAATTCAGCAAATGTTTATCACTTTATTTCTGTAAGAAAAACATTTTTTATACCAGTGATGTGTGTTAATTTGCATCAGATCACACGTTGTCACTCTTCCGCTCTCCGTCATGTCGCGTCCTCAACTATTCACTCTATTCTCGTCCTGTTTATTCCGATTCATTTATATCATCTCATGGCCCGTCCCTTTTTATTTCCTGTCATATATTTTGTCATTATATTTTTTTGTCAAGTCATTTCCTCACTCTGTTATGTTCTGCTCGACTGAATGTATTTTTGTTTTCCAATGGAACGATATGATAAAGTGTTCCTCGGTGATCTCGTCCTCTCTCCGCTCCCTCCCTGTGGTATCAGTCACGTCACGCAGAGATTCGAGGGAAGGCTGCGACTTAATAAGTCAATTAAATCTTCGCCGGAGGTTAGCGAATTAGATTCATTATTCGGATTAAATTCAACTCACTGGTTTCACTGTTAGAAGCGTAAGGTGAAGTCCTGCCTGTAGTAATTACAAGCTGATGGAAGCCACAGAGTTATCAGAATATTTGATGCCTGCAGACGATGAGCGATGTTGATCGGACAGATAGTCCGCTCCGTACCGGTCTTTAAAATATCTGCTTTATTAACCGAGACTGGAACTGTCTCCCTGCAGGTCCTGACCCCGGAGGAGCTCACCAAAGCCCAGAGGTCGGTCGCTTTCGGCTGCATCAAATACGCCGACCTCTCCCACAACCGCATCAACGACTACGTCTTCTCCTTCGACAAGATGTTGGACGACCGGGGCAACACGGCGGCGTACCTCCTCTACGCCTTCACCCGCATCAGGTGAGCGGTTCACCGTGTTGCACTCGATTCCTGATTCCTGTTGCCGCATGTTCCGTCAGCTGAGGGTCAGTTTTGATTTGACCTCTTAAAGCTAAAAGAAACATGAAACCGTGGTGATCCATCAGCTGGATGTAGGTTGATGTGTGAACGTTGGGAGAGCTGCTCTGTGACAAATAACACTTTCACACCAAATTTTAGCTCGTGTGGGTTGTTTGAACGTGGATGAACCCGCCAAAGATAGATGTTTGTCTTTGTCACATTGCCAGGAGATGAAAAAAGGGAACAGAACAAGCGTATTGAATATATTGGATATCCAATATTCTTTTCAAACGACTGCTGAAATTCAAGGAAGCGTTCAGCGTGTCACTCCCTGATGATGCACAGGAACATGCTAAATATTCCATTCTACCTGTAATGTTGTTATTAGTCTCGTGTAATTTTATTAAACTTGATTACATTTTTGAAGTTCGGCCTTTGGAGCTGAAAATCAAACTTTTTCTAACAATTAGTTTGTGAATTCGGAGCCTCACCAATCACTTGTTTTTCACTGGATTGGGTTGAAAATTGAACCGAGCAACCAAAACACCTGAAGGACGATTTGTTGGAGAGTAAACAAATTAATAACGGCAAATATTTTTTTTACCTGAACGAAGAAAAAATCTCCTCGTTTTTGCTTCGTTGCAACCAAATGAATGCTGCAGGTTTTTGTAAAGTGCAGCTTCAGCGCTAGAAAACAACCTTCAAATTTTTTTTAATTTAACTTTCCAAACTGTGATCGATATGTTCACAAACGCAGAAGAAGAAACGACCGTCCAGGAGTCGACGGAGTTAACGACGGAACAAAGACGCTGAGCGGGAACAGAATCGCCGGCTCGCTCCGTCTGTTTGGGTCTGAAAGTACCTTCAAAGTTAAATTGAGTTCCTGGGACACGTCCGTCCTTCCTCTCACCAGCACCAGTATACTTTCATTACCAGTATCAGATCCTCATCGCTGGCCCCTGTGGGATTAGTCTTCAGGGTATTGCCAGTCAGCGGGACCCAATCTCTCCTCACCCCTGATCCCCCCCTCGTATCGAGTGACCGTCTCCTGGCTGCAGAGCGCCGCGTTGATCTCCTTCCTGTCCGGCTTCCCTGGAGGTGTCGGACTCGAGGTGGCAGAGCGCCCGGCAAAGATTGATCCTCTCTTTTTTTCAGCGGGGGGGAGGAAGAGAGGGAGGGAGGAGGGGGTTTAACAGCCTCGCAGAGAGCATCTGATGTTCCAGCGTTCAGTCAATAGAGCAACTTCACCCCAACGCCGCCGCTGTGGGTGTCCAAGTGTCAGAGAAGACGAGAAGCTCAGACGGACCTCGGGGGGGCGGCGATGTTCAGCTCGGAGCGTCTTAACGGAAAACATGAAGAAGAGCATCTTGTAGCTCAGAGGCGGCGAGTAATGATTTCATTCATCAATAATCTGATGATCTTTATCCCAATTAAACATTTAGGGAAATTTCAAAAATAACTATGTGAGCTGTTCGTATAATTTGGCTCTAATTACAGAGAAAATGCTCCGAAAGTTGTTTCGCCAGTCGAGTTTAAAAGCAGCGATCGACTCCCAAAGGAACAGTTTCATTTAAACCCGAGTAAATGTTTATCGATCCTTCATCTGTCTTTTGGATACTTGAGTTTTGATTCCTTCCTTTTTAGACCAACGCTGCATGTTCACGCTCAGCTGAGCTGCGGTGTGAATCAGACTGACGCTCCGAGTTTCCCTCCAGACGACTTGTTTTGTTTGTCCAACAGTTCAGTTCAATTCAAACAGAGAAAAAGCAGCAAATCGTCGTATCTGAGAAGCGACGCATGTAAACGAGTTCCTCACATCGTGTCGACCGCGGCGTTTAGCGTCTCTGGCTTTTGATTAACGTGTTGTTCACTGAGCTGCTTTCTCTCAGACCTGAAACTGTATTTTGATCTTCGGCGGATCGACCTCGGTTCTTCAACACAAACGAGTTTCTGTTGATCTGGGAACTCTGTGCTGTCTCAAAGAAGGTGACATGAAAGCAGCCGTGTCACTCTTTTTTCTGTGCTGTTGGTAAATACTGACAGATCTCAGAATGAGCTGATCACATCTTTCTGCTCTCACAGCAGCTCGCTGATGAGTCGGGGAAGTAAAGTGAACTTGCAGTTTTTGGACGGCGGTGGGGAAGAAGTCCATCACCTGTTTTTAGCGGGTTTATCAGCTTTTATCTTATTTGTTAAACTTTTTAATAACAGTGTCCCCGACTTCCTGTAGGTCCATCGCTCGCCTGGCGAACATCGACGAGGCCACGCTGAAGAAAGCGGCAGAGACCACGGAGGTCCTCCTGGACCACGACAAGGAGTGGAAGCTGGGGAAGTGCATCCTGCGGTTCCCGGAGATCCTGCAGAAGGTCCTGGACGACCTGCTGCTCCACACGCTCTGCGACTACCTGTACGAGCTCGCCACCACCTTCACCGAGTTCTACGACAGCTGCTACTGCATCGAGAAGGACCGACAGACGGGTACGCTGGGCGGGGGAGGGGGAGATCACGTCCGCAGTTACTTAAAATCAGACCTCCCACACATCGAGGTCAAAAATGGGAAGAATAAAAGATGAGAGCTGAAGTTCTTCCTGTTCTGCTCTCATTAGGAGTCAGAAGATTAACAGGAAGTTTCACTCTGAGAGAGTTTTCACTGAAAGCCGTCTGTTAACCCGCCACTTGTTCCTGTTAGCATTTCATCCCCGCGGCGTGCTGAAGTGCTAACACTTCAGGCTTAGAGCTGTTTAATTATGCTAATTCTCAGTTAGCGCTGTGGCAGCTGGAGGTTATTATTTTATATGGTTGGGCTTTGTTGGTTCTCTGTGTGTGAGAGAGATGATCATGAGGCAGATTCAGAGTCACAATACTTGAACTTCACTCAGTTTCAGTTGAGTTTTAATTGATAAATGACTGACTGGTAACAGGTGATGGAGTCTTGATCGGGTTTGAGAGCAGCGTCTTCAGTTTACATACGTTTAGCTGCGCGTTCGTACTTAAAGGGATAGTTCGTTTTTTTTTTTGAAGTGGGGTCATATAAAGTACATATCTATAGTCGATCTGTTTCCTACCGTAATCAGCGATCACCGCAGCCTCAGTTTGGAGAAGTAGAGAGCTGCTCCAGCCCAGACGCTCAGCTTTGTACTGCAGTGAACGGGGTTCAGCAAAAAAGCAAAACTAACCACCTAAAACAAGGCTCACCTAAAAATATCTACATCAGGTCAAGTGTACGTTGTACAGGTAAAATTCACAGCGCTTTACATCGCCGTCAGGCCGCGCTTTCTTTTGGCACTACATTTTCTCAACCGCAGAACCCCCGTATCCCTACGCATGAGCGCTAATGCGGAAGGATACGGAGAGTTAAGTTTCATTTTTATCGAAAGTAAACCTCTCGTCCAGCAGCAGGGCCTCGCGCTGTATTCAGCCGCTCGCAGATCAGCTGTTGCCCAGTAACGCTAGTGCGTAGGGATACGGAGGTTCTGCGGTTGAGAAAATGTAGTGCCAAAAGAAAGCGCGGTCTGACGGCGATGTAAAGCGGTGTGAATTTTACCTATACAACGTACACTTGAACTGTTATAGATATTTTTAGGTGAGCCTTGTTTTAGGTGGTTAATTTCTCTTTTTTGCTGAACCCCGTTCACTGCAGTACAAAGCTGAGCGTCTGGGCTGGAGCAGCTCTCTACTTCTCCAAACTGAGGCTGCGCTGATCGGTGATTACGGTCAGAAACAGATTGACTATAGATATGTACTTTATATGACCACACTTCAAAAAACCCGAACTATCCCTTTAATGAAGGTCTTGATCAGCTGTTTTCTCTGAGCTAAAGTTCTGTCTCGTGCTCACATGTGTTCACAGATGGTTGTGCACAAGATAAAAACATCTCCGGCTCATCAAATACCAAACACATCTTTACGTATCGTACCAATTTTACCTGCTTATCCAGCGATTGGCCGTGAAATCTGCTCAACTCATTAATTCCCGGTGATTATGTTCTGTAAACTGCAGGACTTGTCTCTTCGCATGAAAGTTTTACACCAATGTCTAAAAGGATAAATCGATGAGGTGAAGACGTTTTTATATCCAAAAGGTCAAAGGTCAACCTCTCTGTGACATCATACTAACACAAATGAACAGAAATGACTCCCCGTCCCGCCTTTGCACCTTTTTTATTTTATACAGAGTCCGTCAGCGCTGTAAAAGACATGCTGTTGGATTGATTAGATCAGTGGGGGATTGAATCATCTTCACAATATGGTTTTAAAAAGTCAGTTCCGCTGTATTTTTCCTCTCCTCTCAAACTTAGCAGCTCGTTTTAGAGCCGTGAAATCTTTTGTGAATTACTCTTCAGCCAAAACCGCAGAAAACACGCGGTGCCCGTCAGTCCTGCCCGAGTCACCGTCCTGTCGGGAGCTTCTTCCAGACGTGGAAAATAAAAGTAAAAGATGAAATAATAAATCAGAGAGCCGTCAGACGATCGCAGGGTTCTAAAATGTAACGGCGTGTTGAAGGTAAATCTCTCTGCTCGTCTTTTATCTGCGTCCTCATCAGATCCGTCTGCTTGTTTGTGAAGATGACGAACTCATCGCCGCCCTCGATGTTCACGCCCCTTTAACGACCTCCGCTGCTCATTACACACTTCAGTTTTTATTGGCGTCCGCTCCGTGTAGCGACTCGGCCTGGCGGGTCGTGGATGCAGATGTTCAGGTCACAGAGTCTCATTTGATGCTGTGATGGTCGGCTGCCGCTGTGAGACGGCGGCCTCATTAAACGCCACCTCTGACCTGCTGTTGTTGTTTGTGTCGTTCTGAGCTTCACCTCCACGATCCGCCCGACCTCTCGCTGTGTCCCAGGATTTTATTCTTCCCAGGCTGCTTTGCTTTCTTCTTGCATTTTGTTTTCTGTCAGACGGCGTGTTCAGTCGTTCTCATCCTCTTTGATCGTGTAAAGAGGGGAAAGAAAAACATTTGACGAGATGAATCTGAGGAGTAATCGTTAAGTTTGTGAACAGTGTGTCTCCCGTGTGTTCGTCTCTCCAGGTGAGGTGGTGAAGGTCAACATGTGGAGGATGTTGCTCTGCGACGCCACGGCGCTCATCATGGCCAAATGCTTCGACATCCTGGGCATCAACCCCGTGGACAGGATGTGATGTCACAGCGATCCACGCCGCCTCAGTCTTTGTCCCGCTGACGAGAGTCTGTGGACTCACGCCGCTGCCAAAAACTCACCGGACTCTTAAGAATTCATTTCCACAGTTATTAAATGAAACCATGGAGGGAAAAGTTGAAAATTATGTGAAGTTTCTTTTTTATTAAAGAACCAAACTATGATCCAGTCTGCTGTCAGTCATTGTCACGCTGTGGATCTGATGTTTGAGATGTTTTTGTGCTTTTACTACGAACAAACTTATAATCTCACAACGAGAACATTTTCTTGATAAAACAACGAGTCTTCATCTTGTTATTGCCTGAAACTCTTCATGTGTTTCGGTGAGAACTAATATTATCAGGCTACGACCCGACATTCACTTTTCGTTGCCGTGTTTCGTCTCGTATGATTTTTCCGTGTTGCTGTTCATGTCAAAGGGCTCAAACCTCACAACCCAAATATACATACTCAGTTTGAGGGTGTGTGGTCGCCTGGGAGGACAGAACTGGGAGAGAATCGTCGACTGGTCCATCGACAATAACTTTTCTGCTCCGCGTGACCCGGAGAAGTATGAGCTGTTTCAACCCGACACTGAACAGCCCGTCGATCAGCGCTTACAAGAAAACATGTAAACCTTCCATTCTAAGTATGACAGTATAATACTTACTGTAGACCAGACGGACAGTTTGCCTTCCTACATGTTTATTCTGTTTCAGCTTGCTCCAGTAGCCCCTGCGACCCGGACCAGAACCGCTTAAACGCTCTCCAAGTGAGTGTTAGGACTTTAGTGATCAAAAACTCTGGAGTCCTTAAATCAGGACTTGTTATTTTAAGGAGTCTCTTGTGGAGCTTCCTTAATCCTCAGAATGTTCCTTTTTTTAAAAACCCATTGATTTATGCACGCTGGATTCTGGGAGTTTTTCCCCCGGATCCATTTCAAAGCAGGTCCAAATCCTCTGCCGTGTTCCTGGACCCCCCCTCCCCCCGCCCCCCCTGCTGTGTCGACAAATTGGTTTCATTGACGTGAACGAGGAAGCCGCGAGGTTCTTTTTGTTGTTGGAGCGGCTGAGCTAATAATGGCGGTCTCGGGCAGCACGTCCCGCAAAAAAAACCCGCCGTCACTGCTGCCGTCTGTTAGTCTCAGCCATCAGGAGGAGTTTGTAAAAGGCTTTGATCACGTAGAACTTCCACACATTCGGCTGAAAGCGCGAGAGGAAACAGTCCTGCGTGCGTTTCACCTCTAATTGCTTCCCCTCCCGGCGCTTCCACACTCTGACGTATAGAAAGTTCGGCTGCTTTCAACATAAAGACAATTACAGTCTTCTCCCTCCACCACCGAGTGATGGAGTGAGTGGGTGGGCTTTGTTCTGCAGAGACGCAAACAAGCCCACTTGATGAAGTTAATTATACATCACACACACACACACATACACACACACTCTGGATGCCTGTAATTGTGAAGTCTGCTGCCTTTACCCAGCAGACCGTCGTGCTCCTCCATAGATATAAAAGTTGAATGACTCCTGGAATCATCACGAGTCGCTGAGTTGCCGTTGGAGGAGTTGTTAAGGCGATCCGAGGGGCAGATGTGTGCCTGTGACCCGTCGCTGAAACGTATGAAATATCTACACTCCTCCTCGTTGTAGTACTCTTCTCTCATCATCCGGTTTGTCCCGGGACTCTCTGGCTCATCTCAACACCTTCTCAGGCAATAATTCCCGCAGCGGCTTCATGAAAGATTCATTAAGCTTTCAGAGAGTCGCTGCCTTTTCTGTTTTTTTTATTATTTTTTTTTTGTTTGAAGGACGGCGTTGAAGGTGTTTCGACAGTCGCTCCAGGAGGAGAGAGCCCGCCACGCCACCTCGATAACGCCCGCGGAAGCAATAACGTTTCCCGCCTCGATGGGATGGACGGATCTCATCACCCGGTGGCCTCAGATGATATTCCTTCCCTCTCTCGGGTGCTTCGGGGTGGATTACAGAGGCGAGGTGGTGCCTGGGAAGTCGCGCCGTTTGAAGGCCTGAGTGGTTTCGCAGGAGCCGCCTGGAGAGACGGAAGCAGCAGCTTCCTCCCCGCTGAGGAAGACGACTCTGAAATAACATTCAGGAGAAGTTGAAAGGCGTCCTGGAGGTGCAAACCAGAGTGGAGGGTAACATTGTACGTTGAGCTGAAAGCTGCATGTATCAACATATATGCTCTGTCTCAATTCAGGGCCTGACCCAATCCGAAAGCTCCTCCAGATGCTCCTTCTGTTCCCTGTTTTTGGAGGATGCACCGCTACGATCCTTCGTGGCCTCACATTTCCCAAAGATTCATTGCGTGCCAGCAAAAGGAGAAAGAAAGAAAGAAAATGGTGACATCGCGTGGCGTAAATCGTCACTTTTTGCATCTGGTGACGCAACCAGGAAATGCTCCAAAGGCTGACGAAGTTAACAAGGTCTCTCTGAAGGACTCGCCTTCGAAGGATGCAGACAGGATTGAGACACAGCAACAGTAGTCGTTTGTTTTAGCCTCGACTGTAAAACTCCTCATTTCATAGCAGACGCCATCACCACCCTACACCAGAGCGGTGACAGCTTCTATGCCCGCCCTCGAGCCGACAACAGCCAATGAGCGATGGAGTGAGAGACCCTCTCTCTCGTCTTTCTCCTCTCTCCGATGGGATGGACGGATCTCATCACCCTGCGGCCTCAGGTGATATTAATTCCCTCCTTCGGGCGCCTCAGGGTGGATCAGAGAGGCGAGGTGCCGACCGGGAGGTCCGTTTGAAGTCCTGAGTGGTTCCGAGGAGCAGCTTCCTCCCCGCTGAGGGAGGCGAAGCTTAGAGGCGTCAAACAGAGATGGAAAGTATATATGGATTTTTTAAAATGTGTGTTCTTGTGCTTAAAGCTGCAGAAATCAGCACCTTTAGATTGTTTATGGAACGTTTAGATGCTGATGTTCGGCTGTTAAAGGCTCGTTTACGCTACCTTCATGTACGTTTGTTTCAAAAGATGTAATCCTCACAGCAGGTGAAGGTGAAGACACGTTTTTCCGATCATCCTTTCGCTCTGATTTGTTTTCTCTCCTGTGCTTATAACTAGAGCAGTGGGAACAAAGTTTTCACCTGTAAAAATTCTTCTTCGTTTGCTTTAATGTGTGAAACCGAGTGGAAAGAAAAGACAATATGTGTGACCAGTGATGTGCATGGGGGGGCGGCAGGGATGCAGCCCCCCCTCATGTGGCCCAATTGTTGAAAAACGTGCACTAAAGTGCCCTCGTAGGAGCCAAAACACCCGCTAAAGTGCCCTCTTGGTTGGCAAAACACACTAAACTGCCCCCTTGGCTGGTTAAGACATGATAAACTGCACTCTTGGGAGCCAAAACATGCACTAAAGTGCCCTCTTAGGAGCCACAACGTGTGCTAAAGTGCCCTCTTGGGAGCCAAAACACGCGCTAAAGTGCCCTCTTAGGAGCCACAACATGTGCTAAAGTGCCCTCTTGGTTGGCAAAACACACTAAACTGCCCCCTTGGGTTAGGACATAATAAACTGCACTCTTGGGAGCCAAAACATGCGCTAAAGTGCCCTCTTAGGAGCCACAACGTGTGCTAAATTGCCCTCTTAGGAGCCAAAACGTGTGCTAAAGTGCCCTTCTTTTTGGCCCTGCCCTTCAAAAAGTCTGCGCACGCCACTGTGTGTGACAGTATGTGCTGTTGTGCATTAACTCCAGCACCTCCTGAGGAAACTACGTCTCTTTAGCTGCTAAATGCTCCACTGTGTTCACCAGCTAGTCGCTAACTCGGCCTGTTGCCGGGCAGATGCGGGCGCCTCCGCTCAGAGTCATTTGATTCAAGGTTAATCTCACATAAACGTATCGAATGTGATCTCGGAGCTAAACGAGCGCTTTGTTTTTCTTTAACCTTCGACCTGGAGTTCATTCTGAGTTCACGTCCGGGTGTTTCGGCGCCATACGGAGGGAACAGACTCTTCGAGAAATTAAAGGTGCCTGCAGGCTCTTCTGTGCTTCTGTTATTTGTAATTTGCATAAATTATTCCTCTTCCCTTTAAAATCCTGTTTAGACCGGGGCGTGATGTCCTCGCCACGAGACGCATTTTTTACATCACATTTTGTTGCTCGGCGTTCGTCTCTCGCTCCGAGTGTTTATCAGCGACTCAGCTATCTGATCTCCGAGATGAATCAATAAGATATGCAAATAAGCTTCATGTAAATGAGACACAAGTGGGTGTCGCGAGGACGGGAGGAGGAAGAGGAGGAGGAGGAAGAGGAGGAAGAGGAGGAAGTGGAGGTGGTGAGAGTTAGTTTTTTTTTTTAGGGTGGAAGTGTGCAGCGTGATCACAACACCGCCAGGCTTATTAATCTCTCGCGCTTCAGCGGCGCAGTGTGGAACCTCATCTCCACGCCGCCTGCTGCTTCCACCACCTTCCTCTGAAATTACAGTCGGTAATCTGTTTGGCACTCAGACGAGTCGCAGAGGAGAGGAGACCAAAAAAAAAACCACACCACACACACACACAACAGGAAACAGATTCACAGAGAAATAAACATTTTAATTAGGTGTTTGGCACACAGACAAGATAATGTCTTCTGAAAGCTGGAAATTAAATAGATTTGATTGAAGATACAGGAGATAAAGTTAAATAATCTGAAATATGATGCAGATATTTACACACACACACACACGCACACACACACCTGCTCTGCTTCACAACTTTTAGACACTCTGAATATATAGGACGAGCCGCCTCAGACGAGAATAAATACAAATGTTGAAACCTTCAGGAGTTTCGAGGGGGAAGCTCGTCTGCAGCGCGGCGACGGCCTTCTGCCGAGTCACAACTTTGCCGCGCTTCAAAGCGGCGCAGCTGTGGCGTCGTCCTGCGGAGAGGTAGATATCGCTCGTCTTTGAACCGTCACACACACACACACACACACACACACATGTTCCTGTTAGAGAACGGGTCGAAGTCACAGGGACGAATCAAAAAAACAGAAAACACAAGAACAGTCGCTCAGATGATGCGACGGCGTGTGGCGTCGGGCTAATTCCTCGTCACAGCTGGATCGGCGTTGAAAGATGAGCTTGACAAGAAAAAAACGTCTCTGTGGGATTTTGTTTCACCTCAGAAGTTCAGCTCAGTTCATCAGGGAGCGTTATCTGGATAATTGTCTCAGAATGAAACTAAAATATCTAAACCAAAGCGTCTCTTTCTGATTTCTGCCGTACAGATGTGGTTCTTGTCACCCGAGTCGTCGAGTGGCAGAAACATTTATTCAAACTCTTTTCCCTGAAGCCAAAAATCTGTTTCCTGTCCTTCTTTCCTGCAGCTGCCATGTTTCCTCCGACCCTCTGAATCTGGACATATTTTTCCTCTGACCTGTTTCATCCATCTGGATTGTTTTGGTGTGAGTTGCAGAGTTTTAGAGATAAAACCGAGTTGTGCTGATTTGCTTTTTAACCGTGTGATTGTGTTGGTGCAGCAGCGCAGAGAGAAAGACGTTTTGTTTTTTATCTTTCAGTATTTTCGTAGCTTCTAACTTGATTTCCTGTGGTCTGTAGTTCAGTTTCTCGTTGTTTGTACCTTCAGATATCTGATGTGTTTTACAGTTTCATCAAGTTCACTTTCAGCTCTTTCTGGTCGTTGTGTTAATTGTGAAAATCCAACGCTCCCTGAGGACTTTTATTGTGAAAAACCTCTTGGAAATGAAACATGTTTGCAGAGTTTTGCTCTTTTGAACACAAGCACGACATTGTTACAGCAGCTGCAACTCACTAGAAGGATCTAGGTTTGATTTTGGGGTGAACTGTCCCTTTAACCTGAAATTTGTGCCTCTCTTTCTCCTGAAAACAGATTTCAGGCTGAACAGACTTCCCCCTCCTCCGCCCACTCGTTTCCACCTCGACCTTTTTTTTTCCCCCCCTCCGTTAAAAGTCGCACCGGCTTTTCATCCTCCATCAGAACGCCCTTTTGTCCAAAGCTCGCCACAGTTTGCATTTTCCTGTGAGCTCGAGTGTGAAGCGTAGCAGACGCAGCGGGGAGCGCCGAGGTGCTGCTGGCAAATCCACAAGGTCGCTGACAGAAAAAAAAAAGTGAAGGCACGCAGCGAGAAACAGAAGAAGAAGCCAAAGAGACGCGGGCGGTCCGGGGAAGCCGTCGGAGGTCACCTCCCCTGCTCGCTGAGCTCCGGGCTTTCATAAACTTGTGAGAAAGTCCTCTCAAAAAACAAAACGATGCTGTAGTTTGTTGCAGCGTTCTCCACCGAGTTCTCCACATCATCTGTACAGCCGCTCATATCTTGGTCTCTTTGTGTTCTGGTCTGAAGGTGTCCCGGATCGCCAGCAGACCGGAGGCCAGAAGATGTCCGCCCACTTTGCTGTGCCACTCCTGCGAGCGGCCCCTGGAAGACAGAACAAACCACATGAGAAGATAATCCCAAAACTCTTCACTTCACTGATGTCTCCTCGGTTTTATTTGTGCAGATGCTGATGAAAACCTAAAAAACATTAAAGGGATATTCCGGTGTAACTTTAATCCATGGTCTAAATCACCGTGAAACTGTGTTAGACTCCCTCTCCAGAGATCAAGTTAGCTGACTGCTAATTTACGGAGTTTTATCAACCTCAGAAACGACCGCACGACAACAATACACTGCAGTAAATGGATCCAAATATAAACCGCCACCAAAAAGCCACAAATAATGCTCAGAACAGCACCAAACTTCAGCAACAGTACAAATAGGGTCTCAGCACATAGTCCGGGGCATCTAACCTCCGCTAGCTTAGCTGGATTTCTACTGAAAAGCTGACTAAATTTACCACTCTTCTGCAGCAGCTTCCTGTTGACGGGAAGTCCCGACGAGTCGATTACCGAGTGCAGTAGAGTTCCGCGGCTCATGGATGAAAATGTATGATTATGACTCCATGGAAAAGCAATCAAAGTTCATATGTGTCTTACCTGCCAGTTTATAACAGTTATTATCGAGAGCGGACAGGGAAAAGAACGGAATTGAGCATTTCTAACCGCACTCGGTAATCGTCGCGTCGGGACTTCCCCGACCCGAAAGCTGATGGAGGAGAGTTGAAGTCTGTTTTTAGCTTCACAATAGAAATCCAGCTAAGCTAGCGGAGGTTAGATGCCCCGGACTATGTGCTGAGACCCTGTTTGTACTGTTGCTGAAGTTTGGTGCTGTTCTGAGCATTATTTGTGGCTTTTTGGTGGCGGTTTATATTTGGATCCATTTACTGCAGTGTATTATTGTCGTGCGGTCGTTTCTGAGGTTGATAAAACTCCGTAAATTAGCGGTCTGCTAACTTGATCTCTCGGAATATACCGGAATATCCCTTTAAGCGAGACGCGATCGTGGTTTGTTGAGGACGACCGGACGCCCACAATGTGGAAGATCTAAGATAACACTCTGGTTAAAGGCTTTCCAGGATGAACTCAGATGCATCTTCATATTCCCGTCATGAATAAACATTTCAAGTATGCATTTTTAAAAACGCTGCAGGAGAAGACGTGGAAACTTTGTGAAAAATGTCCTGAACTCTGCTGCTGGATGATTCATCGCAGAGAGAGAGACGAACATCCTCGTGTGTTGATGAGACATTCTGGGTCGTGGCAGAAATGAATATTTTGTCATCACAAAAAGAAAAAGTAATAATACGACTGACCGTGAGGATTTATCGCCCCTAAATCTAAAAAACGACTCTGATTTTGGTTTAATAAAGTTGTAAGTTATGAAAAACTGATAAAAATTTAAAGGATAGATTCACCCAAAAGTAAAAGAAAACTCAGTCATCTCCTCCCGCCACGCTGATGGAAAGTCAGCTGAAGTTTCGTAGTCCATGAAACATTTCTGGAGCTTCACAGCAAAACAGAGTTGCAGCGTTCTGCTAAACAACTGAAGCAAAAGCAGAAATAACATAAAAATTCATCTGTACAGCTCGTCTGGTGCGATTCAAGTCTCCACAAGACTCCAAATTGATTTGAAAAGACGTTATCAACACCCTCAATGCTCAGTCCAGTTCTTACATCAGACAGAAGCCAGCGCTAACGCTTTTAGCATCGCAGCTACAGAGAAGATTTCTGATGTAAAAAGTGTAAATAACATCTTTTTAAACCAGTTTCTCGAGGCTTCTGTAGACGTGGAGAACAACGGACCGGCTGTAAAACAAACAAACCAGCTCCAGAAAAGTCGTCGTGCGCTACAGAACTTGTTCTCCGGAGACTGTGTGATGATTTGCGCGCTGGACCTTTTAAAATTATACACATTTTGACTTTAATTTCACATTAGTAGTCTGACAATTTTGGATAAATGAGAACTGGAAGACACTCAGAATCTCGCGTTGCTTCCTCAGAATGAAATACGGTCCAATCACTTTCTCTTATTGTCGTAATTTGAGATCGGTGTCTGATCATTTCCAACTGAAATCAGAGTCGTAACTCCGATTCGGCGACGTTAAATCCTGAAGGTCAGTCGTGTTTCTGATTTACTCACTTTGGTGCGGGTAGTTTTTAATTCCGTGGAGCTCCCGTGTGAAGCGGACCCGACCGGTATCGAAGCGTTTGGGAATGAAAGTGGTGACTCGTGACATTAAAAAGAGGAGCGGCGAAGACAGATTTGATCTATAACTGTGTGATTATCTCAGCGGGCTTTTAGTCGGCCCATTACGACTGAACTGAGCAGGATCCCGTCAGCACACACTCGCAGCCGCGTGTCTCTTTTTAATTTTTCTGATGTGTGTGTGTGTGTGTGTGTGTGTGTGTGTGTGCAGTGATAGCGGGACGGCCGAGAGCCGAAACCGCCGCTGTTATCGAGCGCGCGCACATTCACATTTCGGGGCATTTAGCTGAAACTGTTATCCAGAGAAGCGGCGGTGAAATAAGCCTCGTTTCCAAACTCATTTGAAGGCAACCAGCAGGCGTCTGAGCCACGTCGGCCCGTTACGCAACACTGATCACGTAAGAAAGAAGTGAAACACCCCGAGGGACGGAGGCCTCCACCCCTCCTTTTGTCTGCCGCCTCCTCTCGCCTTTAATTTCCTCTCATGAGCTCCAGCTGTCCGTCTGGTGCCAGGCTGTCCTGGACTTATGTGCTGTGACAGTCATTTTAAGTGCTTGTTGGGTTTTAAGGCGAGACAACAGATCCGCCGCATCATCAAGGTCAACGGGGCTTTTTACAGTTCGGGCCTGTGAAAGCGATCCTATCGCCTCCAGAAGGAAATGAAACGCGTCACGGCCTCAGCGAGAGAGCGAGGAGCACCGAGGATGTTTTGTTTGGACCGCGGTCCATCTGGAGCCGCTGTGGAACAGAACTTTTATTATGTTTTTAATGGTGACCTGTGTGAGGGAACGTTCTGCTGGGAGCCGGAAATGTAAACCTAAAATCTGCAGAAGACGTGAAGCAGCTTCAGCAGATTCACTCATCAACTGATCAGTGTGATCGACGGAAAGTAAACACATCGATCTGTATGATCATTTTTAAGATGCGCCTTTATTTTGAAATTCTCCCAGCAAGTCTGTGTGATACGGAAGCCCTGATGGGCCAAGAGAGGACACGTTATTTTTTTTGTTTATCTTGTGATCTATTTTCTAAATTCTTAATTTATTCTTAATTTCATGTTTAAAGAATAATAAATATTTGTTTCCCTTTCAGAGGGAGACAAAGTTTTTAAGCCAAATTTTATTTATTACACAAGTTTTTTTTGCATCTGCGAGAACTTGTTTTCGGTTTCACGCATGAAAAAAAATGTTGTTTGTCTGATCTTCTTCTTCTTCTTCTTGTTTTTTTTGTGTGACTGTTTTCACAGATGGGAAAAAAAACAACTTGGAAAGATTCTAATGGCAAAACACACGTGGAAGAAAAAAGAAAAAGTTTTACAACTCAAACGTAAAAAAAAAAAAAAAAAAAGAATTCTGATTCCTCAGGTGGATTTTTCCTTTTTTTCCGTGTACAATTTTTTTCCACCAGAAAAATCGATTTCTTTTGTTCACTCACTTTCACACCTGAAAAAAAAAGAATATTAGATCTTTTTTTTCTTGTGTTTTCACCGAAAAAAACAAAAAAACAAAAAGCAAACATGTCTCCTGTGTGAAAACAGGTTTGCTTTATGTTTTCATCTTTGAAAAGGTGTGAAAATGAGAAAACAAATGTTTTGTCAAGCGAAAGAAAACATCAACTTTATGTTCCACCTCATCAGTCCGATCCTGCAGGTAAGAACACAGCAGGCCTTCACTCTGAGTCTGTGCAGAAGAAGAAGAAGCGGCGGCGGCGTTAACGCTCTCAGACCTGCAGCGTCTTCCTCCTGCAGCTCGTTCTTCGGGCTGCAGTTAAATGAGACGCTCTGAGGCCGGCCGGTGTGAGCGAGCTGCTGCTGCCACCTGTTTTCTGTCGCGCTGAGCTTCATTTCATTTAATCAGCGGAGACAAATAGAGCTGCGGGGCCCCGCCGAGAGTCAAATTGATCATGTAAGCAGCAGAAAATCTGCAGCAACTTAGTTTCAAAGGGCATGAATCATGAGAGGGAGGGCCGCCTCCTCCTCCTCCTCCCCCTCCTCCTCCTCCTCCTCCTCCTCCTCACCTACAGGGAGGTGGTGGTGATGGAGCTGCAGATAGATGCCGGCAGAGGTCAGAATCACAGAACGCGGCTCAATTAAGACGGATGAGACGGACTAAGCGCTCTCTCCAGATATTTCTTTTAATGGGCTTCTCACGGCCTCAAATCCTCTCTGAAGCTCCTGCAGCTCACTTCGCCCTTGTTTCACTTCTGTCTTTGTTCCTTTAAGGACCATTCTGACATTTTAATGATGCGGACAGATTATATGAACTCATCAGCACCGGGTTCAACTCTGCCGTCTTGATTGATCGGTCTTTCAGCGCAGAGGTGAGAAGTGAGAAACTACGAACACTGAAACAAATTAAAAGCTTCTTTTGGGTTGTAAAACTTGTGATTACAGATTACAGACAGGAATCATTTGACTCGTTAATGAACATGTGCTCGTTAACGACGTGGGAAATGGTTTAAAGGGCCATTTCAACCAACTTTTTAAACCGATACTATCAATACTTTTGGTTTTAGAGCCGAGCTTTCTGCCTACGAACAGTTTTCACTTTTTTTAAGCGTCAGTGTTGTAAAACTTACAATAAATAATTATAAAGCTACGATATCGTGTTGAAATATTACTTTGATAAAACCGAAAGTCACATATGGACAGTACTTGAGTGAAAGTCTTAAAGTCTGAACTCTAATCAGCATTTTTCTGAGCACTTCTAGAAGAATTTAAACATTTTTTCCACAAGAAAAATTTAGATTTTTATAAAGAGTGATCCAGGATTTAGACGAGGGTGTCGATCAGCAGTCTGTGAGGTGGACGAGTCAACGCCTCTGACACAGCTCCGTCTACAGATCCTCAGGCAGAAACTTTTACAAACAACTTCTGAACTTAAGCAGGATTCGTGCCAAAAATACGCTCAAAAAAATCTAAAAACGTCTCTCTAACATCTGCAGCAACGATGATGAGAAGTTTTTAAACATCGTATTTTAACGCTCCATTTTTCACCTCCATCTTATTTGTGTGTCAGCAGAGGACTAATGAAACTGCACAATTTAGAGAATATTCCTTTTGTGTCGTATTTCCTGAAAAGACCAAACACTGAACGATCTGCTAACGATCTGTTCTGCAGCTTCTACGTCTCTTCCCTCTGCAGCCGTCCTCACCTGGTATCCGTCCGACAGAGGTGGGTCAGTCGGGTCTTCCTCACTCCGGTGGGCTCCAGCAGGTAGAGGCAGGCGTGGACGTGGGCCCTCACCCCCTCCGACAGCACCTCAGGGTGCTCCGTGGATACCGAGGACAGGTACAGAGGGCCGGAGGACGGGTCGGCCTGCCACGTCCTGAGGAGGACAGAGGAGAGATTATCAGGAGGTAGAGTCTTTGTTTCTGTACTCGCTCTGACGCTGTAATCATCTGTTTCCTGTGTCGATAAAGTTCCATGAAACTGAAATTAAAAACAGTTTCCTCTGTGACTCAGAGCTCCATCACATTATTCCAAACCCTGTTAAAAACACGTCACTCTGCTGCCCTCAATACTCACAAGAGCACCAAATGTGGATCAATCCGCCGCGTAAAATAGTCCTCAATAAATACGCTGTTTCCTCCTGGTTACCAGGTAAAAACTGCAGTGAGCAGCTGTTCCAGGAAACTACTGAACCTTTTCAAAAATAAAACATGTTTGTCTTTAAAGATTCACGTCTTCAACCAGTGTGTTCGCAGCTGAGACGGACGAACACATTCTGGCTTTTGTTCTTTTTCTGTGATTCCTTCTCTTGTGAGATTTGCTTGTTTGAATGCAGCCGTGTTGATGTTCTGCCTCACTCAGGGCTATATGAAGTTAATGTACGCGCTCATAAAGGAAGGAGACGCGCAGCTAACACACTGTGATGTGGTTCAGCTGTGAACACAGACACTGTCGTCGCTCGTCTGACTGCAGGCGACGATTAAAGTTTCATCAAACCTCGCAGACGCAGAAACAACACCGACTCTAAATCAAACTGACTTTTCCAGAGTATTTTTGGCTCTGACTCGTCCGTCCTCGCCGCTCTGTAGCGCTCAGCAGCGCTCAGCAGGTTAAGGCCCAGAGGCCCGTGAAGCCCGGGGCTCGCCGTGCCTCATTACCTGAGCAGCAGGTGCTCCTGTTGGGGGCGGCTGCCCAGGCCGTGGCCCTGGCCCTGGAGGAGGCAGCGGTAGACTTCGGCGTCCTTGGACAAGGTCTGGATGACCGTGGCCTGACGTAGGCCTCCCTCCCACAGCTCCTGCTCCCTCAGCAGCCGGTGGAGCAGCTCCTTCTGCGGGGCCTCCACCTCCACGGAGCCGCGCCACATCCACAGCGGGCAGCCGTCGTCCATCTGAAGACGAGAGGAAATGAAAGATCTCTGCTCAGATGTTCGTCTGCTTCCCTCCTACGAGCTCAAACTGTGGCTTCCTAACACTTATTAAAGATTTCCAAAGATTTCAACTTATTTCATGGGGCTGTCTCACAACTTGTTTCCACGCTTTTAATAAAACCGAACACTAACAGGACGCTCCAACATCCAGACAGGAACCTCCAGGTTACCTTCTTGAAGCTCAGCTCCACGAGCTCCGGAGCCGGGTGGCTCTCCCAGCCTCGGCTCTTCTCCCGGGCCTCCTTCAGGAGGTGCTGGGTGCTCAGCTGCAGTTTGCTCCTCCTCTCCTCCATCTCCTCCTCACCTCCACTCTGACCGGGGGACACCGGGCCTCCTCCCTCCTCAGAGGGGGAGTCGTCAGGGGGGCCGGCGGGACTTAAACTCTGACCGGGCCAGAACTCTGGAAGCTACAGAAAACACTTTATTATTAACATTCTGACTGTATTACACTTTGTTTTGTTCGCTCTGTGTGGTTATTAGGAAGCTCAGCTCGTGTTGTATCTTCTGTACCTGGAAGAGTCTCTGGGCCTCGGTGATCATGTTGGCGAGGCCCTGCGTGGCGGCCAGGTTCTCGCTCAGGTCCCGCTGGTCCGGGCGTCCCAGGCTGTACTTCCTGTGACTGGACCTGCAGCCGCAACAACACAGAACGAGGAACAGTGTTACTTTCACTGTCTCCAATTAAAGTCAGGAAACAGATTGACTGGATGTACCATGATGCTGTTTGTGCGGCGCAGTGCATTCTGGTTGTTGTAGGTTTATTTGACCTTGTTCTCTGTTGTCTCTGATCATGTGACACTGATTATAAGAGTATTTGTGTCTTTCTCCTGCAGAGACGGCTCAGTGTGATGCGTCTTTGTGATGATACAGAATCGTTTTCAGCCCCAAGGTGTCAGCAGATAAACCCGGGGGGGTCGTGAGGTGATTATCTGTGATTATCGGGCCACAAATCTGCTCCTCTTTACATTTAATGTGTTTTTGAAACACGTGAGTCGTCGCCTTCGCGGCAGCGACGGCAGCTTCACGCGCAGGAAGTCATTCTGCCGGTCAGGCAGGAATCAGCGTCACCATTACAGCAGCTGACAGATTCAGGTTGTTCTGGAAATCCTTCACGCTGCTGAGGTTTACTGGAAACTGGCAGAATCACAGGAAGTTGTTTTATTAGATTTAATATTCAAATTGTGTTTTATCTTTCAGCTTGATTCAGTTCCGATGACGAAGGAAAGGTTAAAAGCAGCGTTTTGTTGAATCTAACAGCAGACGCAAAACTGGAAAATTAGAAACCAACACTGAACCCGAGCTGAGCCGGTCGGACACGTGGTGAGACCGTTATGAAGTTTACATCTCCGTAGGATGGGGAGTTCTGTCGGAGCAGGAACACGAGTGTGAAGATGAGATCTCACAGATCTGTGGCAGAAAGTGTGACATGACGTCTGACAGGCCGGGACGTCCAGGAACAGAGTCACAGTGGAACGAGGAAGAGGTGGAGATGGAAAGGAAGGGAGGAAAGTTCAGGAGGAGCTAGAGAACGGAGAGTGATGTTACAGGAAACACAGGGAGGAGGAGGAGAACGAGGAAAGGGTGTGGGAGGTATCGGGAGGAAGAGGAGGAAGAAGAGGAAACTGAGAGAGTGATGGTGGATGGGGGGAAAAAAAGATGAGAGAAAAGAGAGAAAAGGAAAAAAGATGGACGATCACGTAAGAGAAGAAGAAAATACAGAAAGCCAGTTTGAAGCACAATAATAAAGCCTGCTATGCTTGACATGTTTAATAATTTTAATTTTCCTATTTTGGCTTTCACACACATCGTGTTGCTGCCACAAACACTTAAATACACAAATTAGTCTGACGCTCACAACTAGTCCAGAACCAACGCACTGTTTCCTCCTGTTTGTTTGATCAGAACTACAGAACGCAGCTGCTTCAGGACACGACTGAACGTTTATTTTATTTTATTTATGAGGTTTCATTCAGTCAACAGAACAAATGTGGCAGAACAAATGTATGAAAATGTTGAAAATTTACATTTTGTAAAAAAATAAAAATAAAAATAAATCAGGAAAATTCTGACAATTTTTTTTTTCACTTTGGTTGACAAATAAAAAAGGAGATTTTTTTATTGTTTATTTGTGAAACCAAGCGTAAAAAAAAGTTAATAAATTTTTTTTTCCGTGGAAAAATCCTGAAAATGTATTAATTACATTTTTTTATTTGTCATGGAAAAAAAAATCTGGATTTTTCTTTTCGTGTGAGAAAAAGTGTTAAAAATTGATTAATTAAAATATGTGAAAAAAAAGTTTTGTTTTTTGTTTTTTTTTTCTGTGTGAAACCGAGTGAAATGTTGGCAAGAGAAAGGAAAAATAACAACAAAAGAAAACAAAAGAAAATTGATTTTTTCAATAAAATCGTAAATGTTTCTTCCATCCATCCGTAACATTACTGAACCGTTGTTGAGTTTGAAAGCGATGATATTAATAAAGTGACCACAGAAACACTGTCGCTGGCCTCCATGATGACATCGAGACATTGAACGTGACACGGAGGAACACGTGTCACAGCATGTTTTAACACATATTGTTTTTAAAATGAGAGTGACTGTAAGTTTTCCTCCTCTGATGCTGAGGGACGACGCAGCAGCGCTTGAATCAAGTGAAGACCTTGAGCAGAACAAACTGAGCTCAGATAAACGGGCTGCAGACGCTGATGGGACTCCTGAGCGTCTCCTAATAATTAAGCTCATTTCCCAATAATACAAACCACCAACTGCAACGGCCATTATCATTCTGGACAGCCTCACTCTGTCCTCTCTCTTTATCTTCCCTCCCTCGCTCTGTCACTCACCCCTCTCTCCCTCTTTCTCTCTCTCCTCTCTCGCCCGTTTATAACGTCCTTTTCAGCCGGAGAGCAGATAGAGAATATCTTTCATATCAGGGAGGGAAGCTGCGGCCAGATGGAAATTGGTGGAGGTTATGTAACGCGCTCTCAGTGTAAACTGTGCTGACAGCTTTTCATTACAGAGACAAAGTGTGTGTGTGTCTCTGTGTGTGTGTGTGTGTGTGTGTGTGTGTGTTACAGCTGGACCGGATCCAGAGGTGATGTCAGCTGTGAGAACGGAGAAGTTTGGAAACACGGGCCTCTAATGAAGCAACAAAAGGAGGAAGAAAAACACGTTTCCATGGCAGCTAAATGTCAACCGGCCGGGTGTGACGGCTAACACACACACATTCCGACACACACACACACACACACATCAACCGAGGGTGAAGTCAGCGTCTGAGGCGAAGGCCGGGACTTAGATTTAAACGTTAATCACGATGAAGTCAAAGTAAGTGAGTCGTCAGACTTTTGGAAACACTGATCGATACTTTTCATCATTTTAAAGACCAAACCAAAAAAAATGATCAATCGAGGAAATATTCACCAATGAAACTAATCATTAGATCACTATAGAGTCTGTACTCTTTAATTATAGGTCTATTTTATAAACATTTGTATCCCACCTTCCATAGGTGACCATTTTCCTCTGACATCACTCACGGGAGGAAGCGCAAATATCGCTCTGCTGTGCTGCATGTCGCCAATACGTACAAACGTGAAACATGGCGAGACAGCAGGTGGATTTGAAAGGGATATTCCGGTGTAAATTTAATCCATGGTCTAACACACCGTGAAACTGTGTTAGACTCCCTCTCGAGAGATCAAGTTAGCAGACCGCTAATTTACGGAGTTTTATCAACCTCAGAAACGACCGCACGACAACAATACACTGCAGTAAATGGATCCAAATATAAACCGCCACCAAAAAGCCACAAATAATGCTCAGAACAGCACCAAACTTCAGCAACAGTACAAATAGGGTCTCAGCACATAGTCCGGGGCATCTAACCTCCGCTAGCTTAGCTGGATTTCTACTGAAAAGCTGACTAAATTTACCACTCTTCTGCAGCAGCTTCCTGTTGACGGGAAGTCCCGACGAGTCGATTACCGAGTGCAGTAGAGTTCCGCGGCTCATGGATGAAAATGTATGATTATGACTCCATGGAAAAGCAATCAAAGTTCATATGTGTCTTACCTGCCAGTTTATAACAGTTATTATCGAGAGCGGACAGGGAAAAGAACGGAATTGAGCATTTCTAACCACACTCGGTAATCGTCGCGTCGGGACTTCCCCGACCCGGAAGCTGATGGAGGAGAGTTGAACTCTGTTTTTAGCTTCACAATAGAAATCCAGCTAAGCTAGCGGAGGTTAGATGCCCCGGACTATGTGCTGAGACCCTATTTGTACTGTTGCTGAAGTTTGGTGCTGTTCTGAACATTATTTGTGGCTTTTTGGTGGCGGTTTATATTTGGATCCATTTACTGCAGTGTATTGTTGTCGTGCGGTCGTTTCTGAGGTTGATAAAACTCCGTAAATCAGCGGTTTGCTAACTTGATCTCTTAAGAGGGAGTCTGACACAGTTTCACTGTGATTTAGACCATGGATTAAACTTACACCGGAATATCCCTTTAAGGTACAACAGCGTGTTTGATCACCTGTTAGCTTCCGCTGGACAACAACTAACGTTAGCATTCAGCCACTTCCTAGCTCACATTATTGTGTCACATGATATGACGGGACATCTCAACACGCTTCGTCAACCCTGGAAGTGAAACGTACTGGATGTAATCACAAAGTAACGTTAGAGAGGAAGCTGCTGAATGCTAACGTCGGCTAACGGGTTATCAAATTAGTTGTTTTATCTACGACTACCTGCGTTTATACGAGCTGCAAACCGAAACGCAGCAGCACAACAGCTGAGCTCCCC
Source organism: Sparus aurata (assembly GCF_900880675.1). NCBI lineage: Eukaryota > Metazoa > Chordata > Actinopteri > Spariformes > Sparidae > Sparus > Sparus aurata. Next base: position 31,709,294 of record NC_044199.1, on the reverse strand, counting down.
ACCCTGAGTGTGACATCACAGGAAAATGGCCGCCGTGGGAATGTGGTCTCTTCACTTCAGTCGACTATAAACACCAGCATGTAGAGAGACCTGAAGCTCAGAGTGAAACCAGTCAGAACTGTGTGAGTTTTATTTGTTTCCAGGGGATAATTCTTACAGCCACCCTTCGTGATGTGTTCAAGGACACATGGATTCATGAAAAGCACAGCACTGATGGGAAAATAAACTCCAGATGACACGTCACATAAACAATGTGCGGTTACTGAGCTGAGACTTGGGGAAGTGTTTGAGTTGTTATGATTGTTTTGTTCTTCGGTCCAACAGAACCAGTATCAACACACAGAGTGGACTCCACACCTACAGCAGAGGATTATGTAACCGCTGCTGAGACTTATGTAACCGTGAAAATGTGGGTCACACATCCTAAACTCATTTCCATCTTTTACTGAGATGTGTGCTGAAACTAAGAGAGCGTTAACAGAGTAAATCGGAGGCAACATGGCGGCGTCTGCGGTCTCAGCTCACCTCGGTGCGTTGGCGTCTCTCTTCAGGGTGTTGAGGTGGAACAGCGACGGCGCCAGACAAACGGCGATGTTGGTCGGGGTCATTTGGTTCTCGTCCACGCAGGCCACCACGTCCCGCAGGAAGAACAGCAGTGTCCGCAGCGCCTCCCTGTTCTCGTCAGGAAGCAGCAAGATGGCCGCCTGAGCTGCAACCAGCTGCTGATCCTTTGGAAAATCTGAAAACAGAAAAAGTTAACCAGTGAATATCTGAGCACTTGAACGCCACATTGATGTTTCTGCTCACTGGGATTTCTTCAACTGCTTCATATCCCTTAAGTCTGTACAACAAATGAAGTTAATAAGCCATGAGAAATAATAAAAGTATTGTAATTATGAAAAAAACAAATTCAGGAGGAAAAAAAATCATCAATCAAAACCGAGTAAAGACAAAAGTTTTGTTGGGGGTAAAAAACAAACTCTTAATGAGGTATACAAAATAAATAAGTATGAAATTATCTGGCCAAAAACTTTTCGACACAAAAAAAAATTCACAAATGATAAAAAATACACCCCCAAAATGTTTTTGATGCGTGAAATTGAGTGAAAAGGACGGCGAAAATAAACAAACACAATAATAAAAATAATAAATAACAAATAAAAAAATAAAAATAAATAAAAAAGAAACACTTAAAAAAAAAAAAAAGAAATGTGCAGAAAAAAAAAACATCCTGACTTTTTGAGTGTTTTTTTATTCTTTGTTATTTATTCTATTTATCATTGTGTTTGTTTATTTGGGAGGGTCAACAACATTTTTTTTACTTGAAGACGTGTAAAAAAGTTTTGGTCGGCAAAAGAAAGAACAAACATGTCTTCTTGAAAAAAAAAAAAATCCCAATTTTTCTACCAAATTAAAAAGAAAAAAATGCCTTACAAGAAATCAAAAATACAAAAAAATATTATTTTTTTCCAGAAGATGTTTTTTTTTAAACATCTAAAAAAGTTTTGGTACGAGAGACAAAAAACAAAGATTTTGCAAAATGAGCCATAAAAAAAAAAAAAGAAGAAAATCTGCCAAAACAGTATTTCATTTAGTTTCACACATAAATTAAAATAATGATGAGTGTAGTAGCTGCTCACATTGGTAAATGTGCAGGAAGGATTCGCAGAGCCTGCTGCTGAAGACGGGTTCTGGCAGGTCTCTGAAGTACTGCTTCACCATGTCGGCCACGTCGAAGGCTGACTGGCTGTCGTATGAAACGCCGTCCGGGTCCGACTCCAACAGCTCACGGAGGTACTGGATACGAGACTTCACCCCTGACTTCCGGAAAAGACCGACCTGAGAGAAAACACAGCACAAATGAACTCCCGATACAAATGTCTTATTGGTGGTCTCAAAGAATCGAATAAGAAAAACTCTATCATGACATTTATTTCAATCGGACCTGGTCCAAACACTCGGTCCTCAGGTAGACCAGCGCTCTGAGGATGCTGGGAGGAAGAGGCTCTCCGGTCTGCTGGACGCTGACGAGCAGAGGAACCCCGAAGACCCGCCGACCTTTCACCTCCGTCACCTTGGTCTTCCTCGGCGGTTTAGGAACAGTCCTACAGGTGACAGAGAAAGTCTCACACTCAACAATCAAACAGCACCGAGGAAAAAGTCAGAAAGTTAAAGAAAGCTCAGGAATGGTTTCGCACATCTCGAGGGAGTTTGTAATCTCAAGCAGTCAAGTGTGTAAAAATGCTCAACTTGGCTGCTGTTGGATGTGTTTCCTTTTGAAGGAAGAGCCAAATAAACACTTTTTGATAACACGAGTCCCCAGTGATTGCTAAAAATGTGTTTGCCATTCAAATCAGCTCTGCACGAAGAACATACAGGCGTGGAGAAGAAATGGACGTCGATCAAACAGATTGTTGTTACTGCGCTGAAGTTTCCTCGTCTTTCACAACTGAAATCAGCAACATTTTAACTGTTAAACCACTGACTATTTTATTCTATTTCATTTTCGGTTGGACACTTACGTGGGTCCAGATGTGGGGGCCTCTAAAAAGTCAACCTTTGTGAAAACTGCACGAACGCCGCAATGCTTTTTAGCTTTTAACTCTGTTAAGCTGCAGGGCAGAGTGCACTCTGGCTAAATGTGCAGTCTTGTAATAGTCGTGTTTAATACGAGGGATCCGAAGCACTCCAACAATCAGCGATGAAATCCCTTCTCTACTTTACTCATCCGCCTAAAAGTTACATGGCAGCCCGGTAAGTGCACAGTCACAGAGAAAAGGTCAGCTCACCGGCACTCTGAGTGCTTTCAGACCTCTTTCTGGTTTTTCCTCTAAATTTAACAGCAGCCCTTTTTGAGGGAAGAGTCTCAGAGTGTCAACCAATCAGTGGCGAACTGCTGTACTTTTTAATTGTCTGATACTTGCTTTGGCATCACCAGTGAAATGACAGCAGCTAATTGTTGAAGCATGAAGAGATTTTCTTCTGATTGCTGGAGGAGTTGGTCTAACGGGGCTTTAGAGCTCAAACTTAAAGAGAAACTCTCACCAAAAAGCAACCGAGGCTTTATTTGTGATTGAATATGAGTCAAACCTTTGTGAAAATGCATAATTATGAGGAAAGAGGCACTTTTAAGGCTTGCTGTAGTTTCGTTTTCGGGCAAGCTAATTGATTTGACTCATATTCAATCACAAATAAAGCCTCGGTTGCTTTTTGGCGAGAGTTTCACATTAATGTCTGACCTTTAGCGAGACGTGACTGTTGAGTTGTGTCCGTCTTTTGATTAAAATGTTTTGGATCCAGCCCCTCATCAATTTTATGTTAGGTTTAAATATATATATCTTTTTATGACTGAATCTCTGCTATAATACAGTATGTTGGATTCATATTATCTAGGGTTTTTCCCCGTTCAACACAGAATACTTTTCTAATTTGAGGGGTTTACCGATCCAGTTTTAAGCCATGATTGATATTTACAGTCTTTAAAATCTGGATGATTACATCTGTTCTTTCTAACCTCAACAACTAATGAGCGAGGCATCGTGGAGCGCCTGACGTTGCTGCCAAGGAACGGTAAATATTCTAGCCCATGAGGCTAACGTTTGCTAGCATACTTCAACAGGCCCCTAACATGTTTTTCTATAAACTTGAGTAGATAAAATTCAGCCAGCTACCCAATGAGGATTTTCCTTCATCACGAGTTTGGATATTGACATGATATTTTACTTAAATCATATAAAAGTACATTATTTGTTCTGGATTTCAACCTCAACTTTCAACTCATGAGGTGGCATCGGCTAAAGTTATTGCACTACAACTAAATCCTCCTTAAATCAGCCTAAACACTCTGAACAACTCAACAGTAATGTAACTTAACATACGTGTACTTTGTGGGGTGAAAGCAGACGATGTGTTCAGGTTAAGGAACAGGTAATTTGCACTTCAGAGTTTGTGTTCATTTAAAACTCGTCCTTTGTTGAAACAAATTATAATTTGATATTTTCCCCTTTTCATCCTTCGAGATGAGGTCTCACATGATTTCCATTAATTTCCCCTCCCTTTAATGTGACTCATTAAAGTCTAAACTCTGCTAAATGGAGCAGTATGAAGTGCTAAACCTACAGGTAACCTCCCTGGTGCTTTTCAACCTGCTGCCGCAGAGCGACTGTTATTCCACGATTGATCCTGAAAATGAAAAGAGTAATATCCACGAGGAGTCGTTTCAGGAGGGTTTTCTGTTCGACGCTCAGCTCCCACATTCAGCCTGATCTCATTGAGCGTAACAACCTTGGCAAAAAAAAAAGCTAATTGGTTTTCTACCAAAGCAGAAAACAAGCAGCTCGTGTGTTTTCTCAGAACACATCTGTAAATTCAAACGTTAAGTAAACAAGCAGGATATCTCAATGTTTTTATTATTCTGAAAAAAAAATGAATTTGTGTCAATTTGGCACGAGAGCTTATTGCACAACCAGTGTAGGAAGCAGAGCGCTGATCTCGTTAAATCCATCTACGTCAATAAAAAGTGCAATGAAAACATCCCGCGTTTAAAACAGGACGCAGTTTGATCTCAAACTAATTATAAGACAAAGCTAAAAAGTTGCTTTAGAAGTAAAAAAGTCTAAAGCGAGTCTAACGATGGAGCAGAGAGGAACTTCCCTCTGATTTGCCAGGATTACAGACTCGCGGTGAGGCACTCGCTCTCCTTTCCGGGGTTGTTTATTCCTCTTGAAGCATGCTGTTGTTGTTTTACGCCGAGGCAAGGTTGCACCTGAGCCATGAATAATGAATGAGTCTTCTGAACAGGCTGCCTGAAATATTTACCCTCGGCCCACCCACCTGCCCTCCTTTCCGCAGTGGTTTCCTTGATACGTTTCTCCGTGCAGCTGTGCAGGAGCAACACATCTGGGAATACTTTCCACGGATTTATTTTTGCTTCACACTTTCCCAAACCTCCGCCGAACCCTCGTGAAATCACCCCAAAACTCCACTGAAGCGCCGTCCTTTCACACTTCTTACCAGTTCCAGCCCTGCTTGCTGGACGGGGAGTATTTGTCCATGAGAGCGGTGAGTTTGAGCAGCGAGAGTTTCTGCAGCAGGAGGAACTGGGAGACGGACTGGTTCTCCACTCCTGGACTGGTGGGAAGGGAGGGCAGGCTCTGTTCACTGGACCAGTGCAGCTGCTGGCTCACTCTGCTGGAAACGCAAGCGCACAAATAATGTTAGCATTAACAACAGAAACAGGAACTAATTATGCTCCGGAGTTCACACACATTCTTCGAGACATTACTGAAAATATTAAGTTACTGGATTACAGCTTCACGTTCTGATCTTTAGATGCCCCAATAAGAGAGATCCATGTTCATAATGAGGAAGTGAAACTGCTGCACTGCGTTTATTCCATCCCGAGAGAGCGATGAGCGCCCAGGGACCAACTCCAGATCTTAGCCAGCGCCTTTGGTCAAGATGGAGAATCTGTGCATGTTTTTGATGGTGGGGGTACAGAAGAGGATTAGGGCCACATGTGAATTTTTTTTTTTAGTTCTGACTTTAAAGTCACAATTCTGAGATTAAAGTCAGAATTATGACTTTTTTTCAGAATTCTGAGATTAAAGGTCCCATATTATGCTCATTTCTGCTTCTTAACATGGTTCCTTGAAGTCTAAATGGAATGTTAGTAACATGCTTTGGTCGAAATAAGTTGAAGGATTGAGCACAGCAGGGTTCTTGAAACACCAGTTTCACAGCCCTGCTCCAGGTGGCCTGTTTCAGTGCCTTTCCCTTTAAATGCTAATGAGCTACTGCGCGCCGCCTACGGTGCCGCCCACTTCTTCCTGCCTGCGGAAGACGTGAGGACGGCATCATGTAACCATGGCAACGGCGGAGTTTCTGGAAGTAATGGCCGCCGGACAACAAGATGCGCCAGAAGAAAGTAAGAACGAACATTGATTCTTCTCATTGGTTAGTAGTTAAGTTTGTCACCTCGACATTACTTTTATGTTACTGCAGACTAACGAAAGTTGTACGAGCTTACTGGCCGTCTGCCCCGCGTTGTTTCAAATAACAGCCCCCTTCTCCTGCCTCAAGTGTTTACAGCTTAGCCAAACCTCGGCTGGTGTTTACTGCTGTCCAGCTGAAGTAACGCGGATGCAATTTAGCAATAGCAGTTACAAGAGAAAAGCGTGACCGTATATTATTATTTACCTTTATGTAGCCAGGTACGTTGCTTGAGAACCTGTTTATTTGTAGTGACGACCTGTAATTAGCTACTGCCAGCAATTTTCAAGTTTTCAGTAAGCCACAGTTGCCCCCCCCCCCCATCACCTCTCTACCAGCAGAATTGGTTGTTTTTTTTTACCAGTTACAACGGTTTATAAACTTTAGATATATTATAAAATAAAAAATGCGACGTGATTAGCGATTATAGTTTCCAGTGAATAATAAAAATTTCTGTATAAAAGCAGGTGTTCCTGTGGCAATTGTGTACAAATGCCTACAGAACCTGAGAATATCTGCTGTATGGAAATACCACAATTAAGTGTGAACACTGGGCAAACATGGTTGTCATTTTTCTGTCACTCTTTTCTCTAATCTATCGTCACTCACTTACCTTTCATAATTTTTAGGTTACACGAAGACTACAGCAGCTTCCTGAGCCACCATCGTGCATGGTGGACCCTCCTGGCCTGTAACCTGTCTGCCTGAATGTATCTGCACTGCAGAATGCACTGAACATTTATCAGACAGACTATGGACCTTTACGTCTGAGGGGAATAGTGCAGTAAGCTTTTAGTCACATAAATACTATTAATTTATCGCAAAAGTGTTATGATGAAAAGTACATAACTGATTCCTTTATCTTACATTGCTTGTGGTTCATCTTTTACTTATTACCATGAAAATTACATATCAAACAATGAAAACACAGAACAGTTAGGAAAGATGTTTTATTGTAAGAAACATTTGTAAACATGTGTTGACATGAATGAAATAATAACAAGAAAATAAATATCTGAAGTGAAACAGTTTGACTTTATATATTAACTTCAATATCAATATAAAAAATAATAACAAAAAAAAGTATCTAGTTGCCATGGGTGTAAACATTCAGTGCTGACTTTATATTGAATTGTGTTCAGCCAATGTAGCCTACAGAAGCTTTGTAAGCTGGTGCTGGGGCTCTCTGGGGTGGAGAGTGAGAGTTGTGCTGCCTGTCTGTGTGGTCCGAGAGGTCTTCAGGGATTATGAGTTTCAGCACCTCTTTCACATATGGGGCAGGGTCCTGGAAAACCTTCTCGAGAGCAGGTCCAACAGTGCATCACCTCAGTCTGCAGTGCAATAAACAAAAATGTATGGTCACAGGAAAATTGCAGTAGAACCAAAAAGCCTTGTGCTGCAGTGTTGTAAAGTTTCTCTTATTTCTCCTAATTACTGCTTATTTATACATTCTCCTTATTATTTATTTTGAAAACCATCTTAAAATAATTCAGATTTTAAGTTTTAAGTGTTTGTGTTCAACCTTTTGTGTGATGCCTGTGTGTCCATGTTTATTTTAATTTGAGAGGTTCAAATAAAAGATTGTAAAACTTACGGAATGTTGCCTCTGTCTTCACTGGTTTGGCTCTGCACTCTCCCTTCCTGGACTTTAGAAAGCTCAGTTTGAAAAGAGGATCTCCTGATGATGTGGTGGCTTGTCCTCTATCAGCCTTCTCACTGTAATGCAGTGCAGCCAGGTAGAGTCTTAAACAGTAAAAAGACAATAAAACATGAAAACAATTGCAAGAAATGGGCAAACAATTTAAAATGTTCTCAACAAGTAATCACAGTTTAATTATCCTGCACAGAATTCCCAGATATGGATAGGAGTAACACATGACAGCACTGTTACAGTATAATTCAAGCACTAAAGGCTGCAACGCCTTATGTTACTCTAACCTGACCTCTTTATTTCAGTAACGAGTAATCTAACATTTCCAAACCAGTGATCTGATTAAAGTTATTTATTCAAGTCACTGTGCATTACAATTATTTTGGTCATTTTCCTTAGTAAAAATATATATTCTTGCTTTCTTCTTGCGTCTCGGGGAGTGATGTCACGTACGTTTCAAGTCACGTTTTTACCATGAGGATAACTCACGTGTAACACCACGCAGCAACACAAAAATGGAGGGAGGAGAGAGATGCGCGTTTTTCTAGCTGTTATTAAAAACAAAAAAGCACAAATACTTGGTCAAGGGCCCGGTCCGGCCCGGCCCGTCCGAAGATAGCGGCGGGCTCGGGCAGAGAATCTAAACTCTGTGTAGCATTCAGCAGTACACTGGTTTCGCCCTGGCCTATGCCAACATATTCCAGCTTAGAAAACGTTTTCAAATGCATTATTTCACAAAATCCTGAAAACTTAGACCCGGTGGAGGGTGTGTGATTGTGCCGCTTGACCGACCGGGTCTCTGGGTTTGCATGTGGAGACCGTGTTGATCGCGAACTAGCTCGCGGTTAGCATTAGCATGGAAGATCGCGGTTAGCATTAGCTGGTACTATGTGACACTGCTTGGTTAGTTAGTGTAAAATTGCTAAATAAAAACAGCTAAATACTTGCACATGCAGACATTTCCGTAGGACACGCATTACATAATGTGCAAGATCAGAAATGTAATACACAGAATGATTCTGCTGTAGCACTAACTTGTGTGGTCAGAGAAGCTAACGTTAGCGGTTAGCCGCTAACCATACCTTGTTCTCAATGGTAAAACACACAGTACATCACACACGAGTTCAGCCTTATCTACAGGAACACACAGCACATTATTTGTATACTTACATGTCCTTGGTCTGCAAGTATTCCTTTGAGTACAAGTCTGCCGACTACTCCTGCCTTGTACTGGACCAAGTTGGTGAAACAGTCAGCGTCAAAGTGGTTCGCACACACGAACAGTTTTTTGCCAACTTCAGCTGGGACATTGGCCTCAAAAATAAATTCAATCCATGCTGCTCTTTTGTCCTCTGCACAAGGGAGACGATGAAGTGTTTTGTGCTGGTCCTTGCAACCAACAACAGCGCACTTCTCCTTGAGCTTGGACATGGTGATTTCAATAGCGTAATGGCGGATCTCCCAGACGGTAGCTGTACCTGGTGGGTGGAGACACCGTGCGGTGAAGGGAGGGGCAGTGGGGTAGCCATATGCAAATGAGTGGCCGTCGACGTCGACAGCCGCAGCAAATTTGACTGGTGTATCTGGAAACTGCAGGCAGGACCCCTTTAGATATCTGTATCTCACTCAAAAAAGCACGGATAGTCTTTTTTCAAAGTTTCTAGGTGTGTGGCAGCACCATGGACCCACAATAACACCCCAAATACCAGAAAAAGTCAGTTTTTCATAATATGGGACCTTTAAAGCCAGAAGTCTGAGAAAAAAGTCAGAACTTAAAAATGTTTTACATGTGCAGACTTCTGACTTTATTCTCAGAATTCTGAAAAGGAAGTCAGAATTCTAAGAATAAAGTCTGAATTCTGACTTTTTTTTTCAGAATTCTGAGAAAAAAGTCAGAACTTACAAAATGTTTTACATGTGCAGACTTCTGACTTTATTCTCGGAATTCTGACTTCAATCTCAGAATTCTGAGATTAAAGTCTGAATTCTGACTTTTTTTTCAGAATTCTGAGATTAAAGTCCGAATTCTGAGAATAAAGTCTGAATTCTGACTTTTTTTTTCAGAATTCTGAGATTAAAGTCAGAACTTAAAAATGTTTCACATGTGCAGACTTCTGACTTTATTCTCAGAATTCTGAGAAAGAAGTCAGAATTCTGAGATTAAAGTCTGAATTCTGAGAAAAAAGTCAGAATTCTGAGAAAAAGTCAGAAGTCTGAGAATAAAGTCAGAACTCAAACATGTTTTACATGTGCAGACTTCTGACTTTTTTCTCAGAATTCTGACTTTTTTCTCAGAATTTTGACTTTAAAGTCAGAACTAAAAAAAAAATTCACATGTGGCCCTAATCCTCTTCCGTATGGGGGAAACCGGAGAACCCGGAGAAAATCCATGCAAGCACTGGGAAAACATGCAAACTCTGCACCGAAGGACCTTCTTTCTGCGAGGCAACAGTGCTAACCACAGAAGAAGAGCGGTTAGCGGTGTTAGCATCCAGATTGGAGGGAAAGTTCAGCAGAGGAGTTGCCAGGTGGCACTAAATGTACCGTACAGGTTACAATTTTATCACAAATCAACTCTGCAGCTCCTCAACACACAAGAAGAAGTTCTAAAATCAAACACTGTTGGCCTGTTATTCTTAGTATAACCTCAGAATATCAGCAGGTTAAAAAGTAAAGGGATCAACCACATGATTTTAACATTTATTTATTCATGTTTGCAGAAAGGAAACTGTGTGTGTTTACTTATATATTCATATATGTAGATATGTTTTGTGAGGGGTAAATGGAGAATACATCCTTACTGGAATCATTATGACATAAATAATTAATAATGGGAATAGTACATGTGGAACAGACGCCCCCGTCCCTCGAGCCGGCCTGTTACCGCGGCACGGTGCACATCCAGACACACGTAATCGGGCGCCTATATTAAAGCCGAGCCTGTAAAACATTCAGAGCTGAGAATGAGAAACCAGCAGCGTCCTTCAGCGCGTTGATGATGCGGCTTGACTTTACATTTCAGGAGCGGCTTCATAACTTTTTATTGCTCTGTATATGAGAACAACTGCAACAACTAAGACGTGTAAAAGCAGCTCCATAAAGAGACGATCAGAACTGTTCGCCACGAGGCCGCCGCTTTTATCTTGAGTGCCTCGCAGTGACTCCACCGTCAAACCCCTCTAAGTGTCATTATTAGGGCTTGTTTACAAAACTCCAGAGCAATTAAAAGTGTCCGCTAATTACTTTATATTTACACAACCTGAGTTTTGCTGCCAGAAAAGAAAATTGGCTTTCAGCGGCAAGGAAGTTAAATGTCACCGCAGCGTTATTGAGTTTTCCGTGTCGACTTTCTTTAATGATCTGTTTTTACCACTTTGACTTATACTGCTTGTGAAATATGACGCGCTCTATAAATAAAACTTGATATAACTGCTTGAATAGTTTTACAGTCCAAGTTTCCTCACCTGCTCCTCGGTTGAGGCGATCCCGTCTCCGGCTCCTCGCCGTTCACCGGTACCGTCTCGCGGCTCTCCTCCTCCTCCTCCTCCAGGTGGATGTTTCTGGGGGAGGAGGGGCGAGGGGAGGCGGCGGAGGAGCCGTGGGCAGGTGAGTCCTGGGAGGAAGAAGGGGAAGACGAGGAGGAAGAGGAGGAGGAGGAGGAGGTGGAGGAGGAGGAACCTCTCTGAAAGTCGTCCTCGGATAGATTCTCAGACCAGGTGGAGACGAGTTGTTGGAGGTCGCTGATTCTCTCCAAAACGCTGTCCAGAGCCGAGAAAACATCCTCACCTGCCAACAGTCGACTCACCTGAGAGAGAGGAGAGAATGTAGGGAAAAATTAAAGGAACATTTCATCAAGGAAACCAATTACCTCAGAATTACCAAGTAAAGCAGAATATTAAAGCTAAGTTGGAAGAGTTTGAAACAATTTGAAATCTTTATTCTACTTTACTTGGTTATTTGGGGTCGACTGATGTGTTTTTTTCAGGACTGATACCATAATGATTAATAGTAACCAAGGAGACGATAACCAATAACTGGAACAGATACACATTTAGAGGAAAAAATCAATTCTTAGTCTCAAGGTCGAGAAAAATCAGTGATGGAACAAAAGGCACAGACCCAATTATCGGGTCCAAAACATGAACTTCTCTTATCCCAACTCGACGATTCGATTTAAGTTATGCAAGCTAAGTTTTACCAATTTAGAATTAATAGTCGATTTTACTTGGTAAGTTTGAGGTGATCAGTTTCTTCAGATTGTACAGAAGTAGAGTTCATTTGTCAGATTTTACCGTGTCGTGTGTGGGAGACGACTGCCGAGCGTGAGACCGTCGTTTGAGGTGAGGATGAAAATTTGACTTCTTAGACGATTAGATTGAAGTTGTGCAATCTTAAAAGTACTTAACCTGGTTATCTTAAAGGGACAGTGTGTAATATATCAAGTATTTAGCGCCATCTAGCTGTGAGGTTCTACATTGCAACACTCCTTTGCTCACCCCTCCCGTTCTGAAGACGTTGGAGACGTTCCGGAAGCTACGGTGGCCCTGACGGACAAGAAACTCATTTTCAAAATATGGACTCTTTCCCAACAGCGTCGAGTGTTTCTACTGATTCAAGTAATGAGGTAAAGATGTAGTTAGTTATTGTTATTGTTAGTGACGAGTGCTTTCGCTGAGCTCCCTCTCAGTTCCGCAGTCAAGCTAGCTCTGAGCGAAAACGTGTTTAGCCTTACTACGTAGTACCACGTAGTGCTTTGTGTCCCTCTCGGCAGTCCATAGTTTTTTTAAAACCGGAAAGACATGGCGGCCTCCATAGAGCTTGCCCGTGCTGTGTATATTCAGATAGGTAATTCTTCGCTCAGGAGGATAAGTCAGATTGTTGGCGGAGGTAATTGTACACCAATGAAGACGAAGACGTTGATTTGAGTTAATAAATTACTTAAATCGTTACACACTGTCCCTTTAAGAAAATCAGTTTCCCAGATTTTTCAGAATAAAGCGTCTTTGCCAGATCAAGTCAAGTACGTTTCTCGATGACGCGGACAGTTTAATGTCTCTTACTTTAATGAAAAAAATGACGACAAGCAGAAAAAAAGAAAAACCGTGCTATTGAAACTTTCTGTTCAGACGGCTGATTCAGCAGATTTTAGGACTTTTTGCAAAATGAAGGATTTGATTGCAATACGTCACTTTTTGGAGGACGGGTATTACACTCAGTCTCCCCAAAGAACAGGAGTAAAAAAAAATATATATCTATATAACTGGTTCCTTAAAAGCCATTACCTAATCACTTCTATAATATTTTATGTCAGCTTTTACTTCCATGGCTGCCATCCTCTTGTCACAGACGGTTCCAACTTTTCCCTCCCAAGTGGCTCCAGACAGAAACACTCCTGAGGTTGAGATGATTAATATACTGCGAGTAGTCAGAGACGATTGTATAGTTTCAATCTAAAAATGGAGTTTGATACGAGCACTCACAAAATGATTCCCGGATTTATGGGGAAGCTCCGTATGGTGCTGAGCTCAGCAGAATCTCTGTCCTTTATTGAGTAACCTGTCTTTGTATTTGACTTTATTTTACGGGGGTTTTATTCTTTCTTTAGCGGAGAGGCAGCAGAGCCAACGAGAGAGAGACAGACTGCTCCTGATGTTGTGTTTTGATACGTATTTGATTGGTAAGTCACTCCATAAAACCGTCACCAGAGGGCACAGACGACCATAATCTATCGCACATGTTGATCCTGAACTGTGACTAATCAATCACTCTGTCTCTCTCTCTCTCTCTCTGACCCGTTCTGTCATTTCTGGAACAAATCCACAGACGAAATATCAGGAATAACTCCAGTAAATCTGGGCCGTTAAAATCTGATCATCCAACATCGTGACAGTTCACAGTTCCTGTTGTTAAACAGTCTCAAACAGTCACTGCTCCTCCGGTCAGAAGGAGATTTGTTCGCGGATGTTTACGTTACAGCGGTTGCAAGAAGGCAGTCAAGCCGGACACCACTGTTCAAGACTGTGTTTCCACATTATAAGAGTGAAACCACTGGATACTGGACATTTTCTACGCCGTGTTTGTGGCAACAGAACCAGTTATTTTAAAGGTGAATACACGTGTTGCCACATATTTGTTAGTATTATATATAATATAATCAGTATGAACTGTTTTAAAGAATGGAAACTGTCAGTATCCCTCGATGCTTCGGCTACATTAAGGGCAAATTGTTTTTGTTTTTTCTACGTATTCCTAAATGGAGGACTCGAAAACTGGGAAAAAACACGAAAACAATGTTGTTTAATAGTTTGAATTCTGTTTCTTGTGTGTGTTTCTGTCTGTGAAATTATCTCTGATTGAACAATTTATTGGGTCAATGATGCAGCGTCTCTCCAAAGACGCGTGGTGATGCACTTGCGTTTAAAGTCCAGGGAGAATAAATGTTTGAAGCACAAAGAAAGAGCTTAAAGGAAAAAGAAACGTAGACGATCAGAACAAAAAGTATTTGTTACATAATGAGGCTTCGAACTTGCCTAAAGCATCACTTTATCTGCTTTTCCTGCTGGATTATATGAACAAATAAACCATTTTCAATGTGCCATTGGCAGCAGCGAAATTGTGTTTTTTTGAAAAAATACAAAATAAAACAAAATTGAAAAATCACCTGAAAAGATGTAAATCCAAATAGAAAGTATCAGTAGAGAAACCGTCTTGTGACCCACCTCCGACTCCTCGCCCATCCGTTCTGCATCGCTGACGCTCCCTCCACTGCCGCCGTCACTTCCAGACAGCTGCTGGTCGTCGGGCACGTTGTCGTAGATGCTGAGCCGGTGTTCAAGCGCGGCGAGCGGACTCGGGACGTCACAGGAGGAGGAAGACGAGGGGTCCTGGTCACTGGCGGCCAGCGAGGACGGGCCACGTCGGACGCTGTGTCGCCCCCGGAAACCGTGGAAGCTCCCGGTCCTCCAGTTGACGTTGGTGTTGTCGATGATGGGGGACAGGATGGCGTGTTTGTGTGCGAGGGAGGTGGGGAAGGTCCCCGGTTTGTGTCCGTGGGGGATCTGGAAGACCAGACTCTCGTGGAGGCTGTTGTTGTTGTTGTTGATCTGGTTCCTGTAGTCCTGAGAGGGTGAAGAGACGGATGAGAGGAGGTTTAATAGAAAGGTAGTTACTGTAGATTCGATAATGAGGCCTCATGTTTGTAACTGACCTCTGTTCCTGGGTGGTTCTGGTTGTTCCGGGTCGTTCCACCGCCGACCCCGACACCACTGTTGGAGCGTTTGCAGTTACTCCTGACCCGTGTGACCGGGCTGGGCGTGCTGACAGTGCTGCTGCTCTCTGACTGGCTGTTACTGCTGCTGCTGCTGATGGTGTGAGTGGACGAAGGTGAGGAAGACTCCCGGCTGCCGGGTCGAACCTGCAGACTGGAGACATTCAGGAGGAAAGAGCTCCACAGTTAAAGATGCACAGGGAACGGTATGAAGCAAAAAGTAGTAAAAGATCTATAAAGGAACAGATCAGCCCCAAATCTTAGCCGCTAAGCTAAACAGGATGTAAATAATATCATTTTGGATCTCTGTGCGTCTAGATTTGATTGCTGGGTCATTTTTGGGTGAACTGTGCCTTTAACATGCTCCCAAAGTTGTATTAGTCGAACAAAAAGTGGCAGTTTGTGTTTTGGATTTCTGGTGCAGAGGAGAGAATGTTGAATGATTTAGATGGTCAGCAGCGTCTGTAAAACTGTTGTAAATACCAAACGACCGTCTTTGCTTTTGAAAGATTACACCCCACATCCTCACCTTGCCGGACAGTGCAGCCTCTCCATCCTCTCCTCCTCCTGGCCCAGAACCGGCCTGCTGACAACATGCCGACTCCTGCTGCTGCCGCCACCGCTGTGAGCAGAAGCGAGGAGGCCGGTCGATCCCCTCAGCCTCAGCCGCTCCATCTTCTTCAGCAGACTGGTGCCCTTCTTCCTGGGCGGTTTGTCAGGGAAGCAGCCTTCGGCCTCCTGAATCACGCTGGTCGAGCCTCCGCCACTCCCACAGGGGGAGGGCGGTCCACTGAACGAAGTGTCCAGGGACGTCTTGTTGGAGGAGGAGCAGCGGGAGGAGCTCCTGCTGGTCTCCTGGTCGTCCGCGGTGCTGGCAGTAGCGGTGGCGGAGGTGGCCGCGGCGTCTCTGTGGCTCTTGTGGTGTCTGTCGTGGCCTTCGCTCTCCGTGCTGCTGGAGCTGTGGATGGAGCAGACGTCATGGTGGTCGCTGACATCACACAGAGACACGTCTTGGTGTCTGGCCGGGCCGTCCGACAGAAGAAGGAAGTCCGCTGTCGACTTGAGGCGACGCCATCGTCGTGTCCGCCTGTCGTAGGTCCAGTTGGGGCTGATGGCACAGAAGTCTTCTTCGTCACAGTCGTCTCCCTGGAAGAAGAAGAAGAAGAAGAAGAAGAAGAAGGACGGTTCAGACATACAGAAATCTGAATGTGGCACGAATATCCAAACATAAGTACACACTGACACTAATGTATGCAGAGAGACATGTAGGCAAACAGAATAAATACACAAACACGTTCTCAATAATTCATTCAAGCATGAACATCATTATACATTCATACAAACAAAACCACAAAGACATCACACTCCTCAGCATGTGGCCTAACTTTATATTCAGGATTTAAAATGTAGTTGCATTGTGTTGAGGATAAAAACATTATGTATTGTGTCTGTATGTTTACCAGCAGCGAGGGTCCAACTTCACACAAGAGCAACGCTAAGTAGTTAAGTTTACATAAATCTTACTTGTTCTGTAAATTTTAGGTTCTTCTTCTACCTTATTTTCAACTCCAGATCATCGTTTCTCAAACTTTTTACACCGTTTACAACCTCTGAAAATATTAGCATCAGTGTTCGCTTCGCTGTCCTCACTTTCAGTTTCAGCAGGACGGTTTGAAATATTCTTCCCCTGCTTTCTGAAAGATCTCGTCTGCAGCCACATTTTCTCGTGTTTTGAGCCTCTTAAATACAAAAGGTGTAAACTGACGGTACTGAATATCGAGGCGTCTCAAACAAAATTCTCCTCACTTCACTTTCTCCTAGAAAGAGAACTGAGGAGGAGGACTGATCAGCTGATATCAGTCAGAACCAAGTGAAGCTTAATGTGGAGGTTCTCTCATAGCGGTTTCACACTGGCACGGTTCTGGTTCTGGCACTGGTTCGGTTCTGGAGTCTCAGAACCTTGGTGCTGTCTGGCGAACCAGCCCGCTTTCACACCAGTTTAAGTGGAACCAAAGTGGGAGGACGTCATTCCGCGTCACACAGGCGGAAGTAAACACAGCAACGGCAAAATGGCAGGTCGTGTGGATTATTTACGAGCGTTTGTTTTGTTGCTGCAGCTATTTGCTCACATCCAACACACCAACATGCACCAACTGATGATGATAAGACGTAGGAGACGATTACGTATAAGGCGAATGGTATGTAAAAAGTATATTTATATGTTTAACGTTGTAACGGTTAAGCAGACGTAGCTAACGTTAGCCTGGCTAACTGTTAGCCTACACCGTATTTAACAAAGCATGGGTGATGCCCAAATCGCCACCAAACACTTTGTTTCTTCTGCCGACCACTGAACATTTTTCTTCTCCATCGTCTTCTCTGCTTTCTTTCCTTCTCCTTCCTGCTTTCCTGCTCGACACGCCCACTGATGATGTCACGGTCCGCAAGGAAAAACCAACTGTTTTTAGGTTCCGCTGCGAACCGACTTTTCAGGTTCCAAACCAATTATTTTTTCAGTCTGAACGCGCCGGCCGGTTCAAAGTTGCGTTCGGGAACCAGAACCGTGCCGGAGCCCTGCCAGTGTGAAACCGCTGTCAGTGTGACGCTCCCCGTGGCTCCGCCTCCTGCTGCGTTTGAGTTTTCTCGGTGTTTGCTTTCAACACTCACCCTCCGTTTTGATCTCCGCGGCTCCAGCCTCATCTCCACACATTTGTTTAAAGTGCTTAATCTCCTGAGAGAGGGAGAAACAGTGGTTAGTGGAAGTGTCACTGACATACTGTGTCATACCTTCATCATTCATCATCATTATGCAGCGTATTAAACTGAGTGCAAATGAGGATCAAGAAGAAAACTGAAACTTCACGTGTGACAGTGAAGTTTGATCTCTGGATCAGCAGATCAATCTGAGGAAACAGCAGCTCTTGCACTTTCCTCCTTACTACCGCTGTGGTGAAACCTCAACCAGGTACTTTTTCTTCTACTTTGCACTTGTACTTGATTACATTCATTTGGTAACTTTAGTTACTTTGCAGATCAAATGCTGCATCCGAGCCGAAGCAGCGCATTTTTAAATTAAATAATTTTATTGGCGGCTGGATTAAAAAAAAACACTGAATATCTGGAACAGGCAGACGATCAGTTGACCAGAAGTATTCAGAATATAAATACATGTAAAAATATATAATTTAATTAACTTTAATTTGACTTGTACTTTTGATACTTGAGGACACTTCATATCAGATACTTTTTGGACTTTTCCTGAAGTACTTTTCATTCATCATGTGTGACTTTAGAGAAGTTTCAACACGATATCTTTTCTTTTGCTCCAGTGTGACTCTCGGTCAACTTCGCTTTCAGCAATTTAAACTATTTTGGTATGAAGGCAACAGAAGGGGTGCAACGGAAATGCAGCCGTCAAAGCTTCCATCATTGCAAAAGTGAGTGCGCTTTTATCTACAGTAGTTTTGAAACTCCATAAACACTTCCTGTCAGGTAAAATGACCACGTTCAAGTAAAGACTTTGCAGGAAAGCGTTGTGTTACTGTCGGGCAGCGGTGGAAATTGCTCCGCTGCACCTGTAACCACACAGTGACATCACCTCCTAATAACACCTCATTAAAGTGAGAGTGTGAATAGAAGAAGATATATATATATATATATATATAAGAGTTTCATGTGGTATCAGCTTGTCTGGCACCTTTGAGTTGGAGACTGCTGTGAATTGCTGCCATTTCCTGGTGAATGCTGCTAAACTGTTGTGTCTTTCTTCTCTAAATGTGTTTTTTACAGTTGAAAGCACGGATACATAATGGAGCTGGCTGAAGAGGTGCGTCGCTTCTTTATGTGAGAGGTAATTACAGTTTGTAGGGAATGGACGATAAAGTGATTCTGAGGTAAGATGATGGAGAGGGACCCAGAGAGGCGAACCAACGTCTGCCACTGTGGGTGGAATTCATGTTTTGCCCTCTTGAGCAAAACTTTGAGTCAGTTTTTGCAGAAGGGTTCAAGTGAGAGGGTATCGAATTCGAGTTTTATCTGAACTCGGGACCGTTAGTGCACCATGTTGATGGATCAGCTGGTTCTGGTTCACAAACTGATATGGGTCTTTCAGGTTTTTCAATCCAGACCAACAAGATTTGTATCGTATTTTCTGACACTGATAAGGTTTCTGGGAAGTTTTAGAGGTCCAAACAACACAGAGACAAAGTCAACAGTTTAACATTTGGAAATAGAAGCAGCTGCCTGTTACCTGCACAGCGAGTCGAGGGCATCCTCATCCAGGAAGTGGTGATCGCGCTTCGCCCACTCGACGTCGATGGGGAACCTGCAGTCTGACGCGCAAAGCAAGACAAATGACACAATAAGTCGCCGCCTGAGATCATCTCCTGTATCATCTCGGCGCTGACTCTGCGGGCCGTGCGGCGCCGGCGGAAAAAAACTGACAGCCTCATATTTACCTTTGAATAATTGCACATACTGAGGGAAGCCGGCCGCTCGCAGCCAATCACAGGCCTCCTTGGCTTCAATCTCTGCAAACAGCGAGAAGGAATACAACATTGATTCAATTATAATCACTTCATGCTCCGCCCGCTTTAAGAGGGCAAATATTTGCACTTAATCAGTCGTCTGTTTATGAAGTTTAATTACATTTGCATTTGGGCAAAAAAAAACATTGGAGGGGAGAAAAACTGGGAGCACATACAGGCTATTAATTATCCGTGACTCTTGGAAGAGGCCATTTTAATTACTGCTAATTGGCTGAGTGTGGGGACGGGAGCCTCCGAGAGAAAAGAGAGATTTGTTTCATGTTTTCCTTCCTCTTCATCTTCTCTCCATCTGCGCGGCTTCAACCCTCTGAGGTTGTTGTTCTCACGTGCTGCTCATCTGACAGCCACAAATAAAGGTTTGATTTCAAAAGGTGTGTGTTAATTACAAGTTTCACACATAATCACCGAATTAACATCCTGAGCTTTAATCTTTGTCAAAGGAGAGATCTGCGACCATCTTGCCGAAGCAGCCGAGTCCGAGTTTCTAGAGAAACGGGAACATTTGCATCGTGTTTTCTCACTTTCGGTCGTGATAGTTGCCACATAAGCACTGCGCTGCAAAAACGAGGAAACACACCGACATGACACCAAAGAGAAAGAAAGTCTAAAGCTTGAATGCAGGAAGTTAAACTCCAGCTGGGGGAGGCGACACTGTTAGCCGTAACCGCAGGAGGGATACACTCATTTTATATAGAGGAAACACTGATTACTAGGCCTGCTATTAAACTGTACTGGATAATGAAATATAAATAACTTAAAGGTTTCACAAGCATGTTAAAAGTACCAATAATTAGGCTGCAAGACACTCAAGATTAAACCGTGAGGTAATAAAGCGCAGTGAGTCCTAAAACCCTGATCCGGTTTGCTTGTTTCAAAGTCTGAGTTTTTTAAATTGGTTTTTCGGTTTAATGCCTGAAAACTGTTAAAAACAGTTAGACTAACTATTCTAACTCTGACTTTACAACTTGTACATTGATTAGTTTATAGAAAACCTGTGTAGTCTTTGTGTAGTAAGACGCTCAGTGGTTGTTATGTCGTCTGTTTATAGCCTAACATTAGCTTTTTACTGCTTCAGATTTAATTTATGCTGCAAACATCACAAAGTGGTGTTCATCAATGGAGATTATCTTGATGAACAAAACATCATAAAATGAGATTATTTTTGTCAGTAATCCAAAATCCGACAGGCTTTTTGTCGAGGGAACCGGTGCGATGCTAACTTCCGGGTTAGCCGACAAATATACATCATCTCTACAACACTCACCCAAGTCAGTGTACAATCAACATTATTGTGAAACTATTTCTAAGGTCAAACAGTTATATGGTGTTGCTTTAAAGTCTTCTCTCTATAGCGGTACATTAAATCTGGCAGCTCATCCTCGACTTCCACCCAGGAGACCGAAATCAGCAGCGACAAAGCAACTTCCGTCATGTAAACATCTATAACATAAATATGTACGTAAGTAAAGTTACATAACTAACGTGCTTATTTGAACCCAAACGGGATCTTTTCCTGAACCCAACCAGGTAGTTTTAGTGCCTTAACCTCAGCAAACTGCGTCTGCCAAAGGTCCGGTTCACCCATCGTATCGTTCTGGGAGTCACGTGTTAGAAAAAGGCTGAGCGGAAAAAGAAAACTACAATAAAATATAGTTTCTTGGTCGGGGATGTTTCTTCTCAGTCTGGCTGCACGGCTCTGAAAGAGGATTTAGCTTTTTTCACTGAGAGGTCTCAAAACATTTGTCCGGCACCGTCGCTCCTCCTGTAACGTTAAACCTGCTCTTTCTGCAGGAATAAGAGGCCTGTCACAGTTTAGAAAACCGCCACGGGCATTTTCTTGTTTTCATATTCAGACAGCATGAAATATGGCCGACATTAGTCTCCACTAAAGAACAACAACAGCAGTTTGCCTGTGACTGATCGCTTCTTCAAACACTTCTCGTCTGCTTGTTCACTTCAGACGGGATGAAGGAAAAACGGATCCTCTTATTTTTTGTGACTTTTCCAAAAAAGTTTGCCTAAAATTAACTCGACAGCAGGATGGAAACTTGGCTTGTGATGTGGTCTTAGTGCTTTCCACAGAAGCCCGAGGGATCAGTTGAACAGGCGCGACACAAAGCAGATGCTCCCCCGGTATGTAAACACTGGTGGGAAACACAGCAGATATGGCAATCATCAAAAAACGACGACGGCGTTAAGTGAGAAACATGCAAAGAACTGAAGTATCGGATGGTAAAACACAGAGGAATTACTGCTGGTTAAACGTCAGAGCGCAGAGCTCATTTTCCGGCGTCGAGATGGACATGAGAGGGATTAAGTGTGTTTGTCGAGTGTTCTGAGAGGATCTGTGAATCCAGGGGATATGTGGATCTAACGGAGTCGGAGCCCTGAACTCGGAGCACCGACCCGATACGTTACTAATGCTAAAAAGTGCAGCCTGTGTTTGTGCTAACCCAGAGGGTCACAAGTTAAAAGCTCCTGTCACTTAAACCCGTTTTCTACTTCAGATAAGTCTAAAACATTCAGCTGGAAGGCCACCGGGGCTCAGAGAAGGAGCTACGACTGAACACGTTTGAGGTGGAAGTAGAGAAGCCTGCAGGGAAAATCTTAAAAGTGAAATTATTATCATCATTATTATAATTATCTGGGAGGCCTTGAGTAAAGCATTAAAACACAAATCACTTGTGGTTAGAAATGGATTTGGAGTTGTTCTCTTTTGATTCCCTTCATGCCGCGAGGCGTTCGGATGCTAAAAGCTGCAAAAGGACAATTTTTGCAACTTCAAAAGGCAAAGAGACGTAAACCAAGTGATTAAACTCTTCAAAAATCAGCTTTTATGCCACTGTCTTTCACTTAAACATCACATAGCTTCCTCAAGAAAATGATGCCTAGTTTTGGTTGGTAAAAGGGGTTGACCAGTCTTATTAATCGGGGACTTTTGGGGCTATTTGTAATTTATTGTCATGTTTAGGAACGAGAAAGAAGAAGAGACAAAGAAAAATGCTAAAATGTAAATGCTGATATGCTATATAGAAATGTAAGCTAGCGTGTTAGTTGAAGGAGTCTCTCAGTCTCTGCATCTCATTCTATTTGTGAGCACAGCTAACACAATTAATAGCCCCACTTAAATAGCTTGCACACATTAGCCACCTAGCCTAGCCAGTTAGTCTCTGTCTGCTGAAAGGATAACACGCAGCAGGTCGATAAGTTTTAATGGTTTCCCGGATTATTTGTCTTAAGCTAATTAAAAAAAACAGCCTCTCCTTTGTTTTATTCGAGTTAATTAAACTTGGTGTAGCAGTGATAATACCCACACGGTGTCTCGATCCAGGGGAAGTGTTGCGACGTGTGCTCACTGCGCGCTGGCTAACGCAGCCTCAGTGAACGACTCCACACACAGAAACACGAGTAAATAATTCGTTCACGGCTTAAGAATGCCCTGAATACAAGTTTGACCTGAATACCACATGAATTATGAGTCCAGGGAGGAACAGACCGCTCCACACCTGCCACAAACAACAATGAACTTCATACTTTATTCCAGTGTTTGGTTGCTGGACTCGGACCGCCACATTCTGAGGCCCGTCTCTACTGGTTTTACGTAACCGATTGTATCTGCTGGGCTTCTGTTCCAGTGTGACCACATCAGGCAACAAACCTCTTCCCTTTCCCAATGATTCGGTCTCTGAGGAAGTTGTGATTTGGCCCCTCTGGGCTCCGATAACAGATTTGGATGTGTGATTGGAGGGCGGCTCCGCCCTGCTAGCGCCAGGAAGCTGGACAGCGTGTGTTTGTGGATGCGGAGGACGCTGAGGAGCTGTGGGTGGCTACGCGAGGATACGTGCTCGCTGGACCGTTTGTGTTCGGGGTGTTTATGTTTGTGCGGACACCAAAGCTTTGACCAGGAGGAACAGAAGCTCTGCTCAGGTTTAACAAGTTTCTGTCAGGATGGTCACTATGAAGTACTTCATGAGGGAAAAAAACAGCCAAATGTGTGCAAAGGGAATTTTAAATTATTGCAATTACTCTGCAATTTTCTCTCCTAGACTTACAAGAATACGCTTTTATGTCAAGATGATGATTAAAAGATATAAACTAGGGATGAAGTGCACCGTTACCTGTATCTGTTCGCCCAACTAAATATGTAGTGTATCTGTACCCTGTATTATTGAATTTATATGTGTTGTAAACTCTGACAAAGTGACTTTATTTCAAAGAAATTGAGGAAATCGATAACCTCAAAATTACCACGAGATGTAGACTAGTAATATTTAAGTTGTTCAAACTTAGTAAAAAGTAAAAAAGTTAAAGTGTACAGTAGGAACTGATCAATTGCTGTATTTATCAATTCAGCTTCAATCAGCTACACAATTAAGATTTTCCTTCATCACGTGAACAGATATTGAAACATTTGACCTGGAGAAAGAAAGTATCAGGTACTTCTTTCAGTATTCACTCAACCCTAATGAGTATCCAGAAAATGTAACTAAGTACATTTACTCTTTTTGGTACTTTTTACAACCCTTTTTAAACCATCATCATCTGTACGGAACATAAATCTCTACAGCCAGCAGCTGGTTAGCTTAGCTTCGCACAAAGACTGGAAACAGGTGGAAAAAGCTAGTTTGGCTCCGTCCAAAGGCAACAAAATCCATCTTCCAGCTCCTCCTAAACGCACAACTTAACAAGTTGTATCCTGTTTGTCTAATATGTGCAAAAATGTTGAAGTTTAACCGAGGTAACGTGCACGTTATGTCAGATTTCTGTTGTCAGCTGCTCCAGCCTCCGTCACACACTTCTGTTTTGGACATACAGACATCAGAGTGGTCTTGATCTTCTCCTCCAACTCTTGGTAAGAAAGTGAATAAATGTATTTCCCCACATGTCAAGTGGAAGTGAAGCAGCAGGGCAACACGAGACACACTATATCATCCTGCTACATGTCTGTATCTCATCAGATCTGATGAGGACCAAAGCCAAACAAGCTCAGCTCGCTGCTCATCACATATTTCTGAGCAGCCTCTTTTCCTTCAAAGTCCAGTATTTATCAGACGTTTGAAGGCTTTCACGGCACTTCTACGCCTCACTAAACACCTCCGTAGCCGGTGCGTCTCTGCTCTGCATGCGGTGGAGATGCTTGCGAGCGTCTCGCAGGGCCTGAGCAGCGTGGATGCAGATCAGAGGCATGTCAGCTGTCAGAATGGACCAACCATATTTCCCTCTTTCGCCTCGCCGTTTCTCTGATGGTATTCCCCTGTCAGTCTGATGAGCTCAGAGAGGGGCAAGTTTAAGATGTCTGCTTGCATGAGTGGCTGGAGGGGGGAATATTAAACTCCGTTCTGTTCTGATTCACTGTGTGTGTGTGTTTGTTTGTGTGTACAGTGCATCAGCGTGCTGTCCCTGGACCAAACACTGATGAACCGTGACGTGAGCCTCCATCATAAAAACCTGTGTTAAAGAGGTCATATTATGCTAATTTTCTGGTTCGTACTTTCATCTGGGGGTCCTGGTAGAATTCATTTACATACATTATTTTCTCATATTGCTGCAGTGTGTCTTGAACGCCCCGTTTTAGCTACAGAGTGAGACATCTCGCCTCTGTCCAACCTTTGATGAGAGTTGCGCATTTGCAGGTCATGCCGAGCAAGGTAGTGTGATCTAAAATAACGCTGCTACAGCTTTTATCCAATATATTTAATAATATACATATAAATACATATATTTATAAATATATTTTATTAAAAATACCACTTGGGATGTGAGCCAGTGTATAAGTGACCTCACAGTATAAACCTGAGCTGAAGTACAGGTGGTTAATTACTGCTGAGTGGCAAGATTTAAATATTTAATGGAGCACACGGCTGTGCAAGCTGGAGACTGCAGGTGCTACACACATATTTGAGCTGCTGATGGCCAAAAAAACACATTTTAAATCTACAAAAAAACTACAGTACACCTCTGACTGCAAACAAGGTCGATGATCAGTTTGTATTATTTATTCATCTATATCTTTTTTTTTAAAAAACTTGCAGGATTTGCAACTTTCTCTGTAATGAACAGGCACGACCTTGGAGTCTGGTTCTTGTACCACCTCCAGGACATTAATGCAATATGAGAAGTGGATGCCTTGACAAGCCGGGAGAATCTGCTGGGCAGATTCAGACGTGACCCATTATTGAACTTAGTCAGCATGCACATGGACGACCACAGCCCCCTTAATTAATTATCCAGGAGGAAAAGTAATCACATTATGAATTACATCAAGTGTAAAGCGGCAAAGAAAGAACGTGTCACACTTGTCAAAAGGGAACAAAAACGTATTAACCTCCTGGCTGCATGTTCCTCAACTATTATAATGGGCTGCATTCATTTCAGGCATTCAGTTGACCGTCCTGTTCACAGCAGCCTGCAGTGACAACAGCAGCGGCATGTAGATTACATTTAGAAAAAGCGAAAACAAAAACTGTACAGACGAGCAGCAGCAGGAGGGATGTAGCTCAGATAAACCCAGACAGTAAGTAAATATCACAATATGGTGTTTTTGTTTGTACCGTCACCGTCTTATCCAGGATACGCTCTGCTTTATGTGACTGAACTACCGGGAACATGAAGCATACAAAGAATAATTAATCCTAATAATATGTTATTCTTAAAGATTTTAAGTGATCTTCAGTGGCACTTGGATAATCAGTTGAAATGGAATTACAACGGAATAGATTTTTAAATCCATCGAGTAAGCCCTCCGACGGATAAAAAACCAGACTGCTGATTTGACGCTCGTCCACACGACACATCTATGATAATGGACCGGGCCGCAGCGGTCTGTGGGGTTGAAGAGGTTTTAAAGTCCTTGATGTTGATTGGCAATAACTGCGCGATAAGAGCCGATTTACTGCCACAAACTGTCATCAATCAGATCCTTTCACAATTATAGATGTCAGGAATTGGAGCTAATGTCGCCACTTTTTTCTTTGTTCTGATGAAGCGTTTGAGCTCTAATCAAAAGGAACTGTTTTAAAAGCTCAAACTTCGCCTCAGCTTGCAGGAATACTTTGACTAAAACCCAGCGGGAGTTTCAAAAACCTCTCAGGTCTCGAAGGTTGGTGTGTTGAAGTTCTCTTCGTACACGATAAAAAGTCCACATTTGACGAGAGGCAGAGTTTAGTTTAAAGCGGCGATGTCACAAAACTGACATGAGAATCAGATAACTCAACATAGACCAAAGGTTTTGAGTGGAAATATATATATATACGATTGTTATTCTTTATGACTATGAAGGATTCCTAATCATAAGTTTGTTTTTCATAATCAAGTCCACCAATTAAGGAAACTCTGGATCCTTGTACCATTTTTTGAGATGAAAAATCCTGAGAATAAGTAAAAATTGAGAACAAAGTAACATTTATAGGACACAAATCTACAGTGTATAAAATAAAAACGTTGAAATCATGAGAAAAAAGCCAAATTATGATATAAAAAAATCAACTGAAAAATTAAGTTGTAATTATGAGAATTAAAGAGAAATCTAAATTGAGATAAAAGTGATATTTATTGGAGAAAAATCTACAAGATATGAGATAAAAAGTTGAAATCATGAGAATAAGGTAAAAATCAATTATGAGATACAAAGTCATAATTATGCAATTTTAAAATAATCAAAATAGAGACAACACTTCTATACTTATGAGACAAAACGTGGACAATTTAACCTTTTTTTTCTTCGTTTTAAGTTTTCATCGGCTTCTTTTCTTTAACTGGCAAAAAGGTGCTTTTATCTGTTTGTTCCTGGCCCACGAACAACCGTTAAATTTCAGTTTCGGTCTTGTGAGGAAAAATGTTTGGGCGGCTCTGATATAAACTGAGAAGTGTAAATACAGTCATCCTGATGTCTGCCTATTGTCACCGGGAAGTGAAACAGGAAACAAACAATTCCCTTTACAGCGCCGATGACCTCAGAGAGCGACAGCTGCTGTGAAACTTCAGCGTCCGCGTCGCGTTACGTTCCTCCGAGTCCGAGAGATTAAGTGATAACAGCGCGGACTGGAAGCAACACTTTCACCTGTCAGGCAGAGGAGCTAGCCAAAGGATCCAGGGGAGCCGAATCGAAGAGGTCAAAGGTTATTTCTGCTGTAACAACTTCTAGTCTTTCTGTCATCACGACATTCGAGAGCAAACTAACGTACTTCTTCACAGCTGCTGACAGAAAATGTCAGATTCAGTTTAGATGTTTTTTATTACCAGATGGTACGAAGCTCAGCTCAGAAAGTCGCTGTTACATCGAGGAAATGAGTGTTTTCTCAGTCGGATTCTGTGTCTAGCTTGTATATCTAGCAAGACAAGGAGGTTCTATCTATACAGCACATTTCAATACTGTTTAACTGCATGTGATTTACATTAAGGTGCATACAGCGACAGGTAGAAAAACACTGACAACCAGCCACCCTTCAAAAGACGCTGACAGAACGCAGACAACTTGTTTTTAAGTTTACATGTCACGAACCAACAAGGAGAGTTTCCCCTCAACGAATCAGCTGACAGCAATTCATTCAATTGGCTACTTTGCAAATTATCCATATGTCCATTTCATTATATTCCCATTATATGCTGCTTAGCGAACGCTCGCCACACTACGTCTTCCAACAAGACTATAAACTCGCTCACCTTACGAGATCTGCTGCTGACGAAAGTGACGTAAAAGTTCAGTTGAGCTTTAGTTGGATTTAACCACCAAAACTACTAATTTAGATTCAGGAAAAGATAAAAAACATCATGGTTTTGGTTCAAATAAGCTTATTAATTACATATTTACGTATGTTTTGTGACAAATGTGCAGCAGTAAGCAAACTACAAGGGACGAGGTTCAGATAGATGTGTCGGTCGCTTCCCTTGCAGAGTGAAGCTACTTTAACTAATTTTACTTTGTGTGATTGTCAGACGAAGCAGAAACACAACGCTTTTTCATATTAATTGTGTCGACGGCCACAAACCACAGCTCTGATCCTGAGGGCCCCTTTTGGATGGAAAGCTCTGTGCCAATGTGGTCATCCGTCCGTGGTTACGTTTATTATATTTATGGCCATTTAAGCCACATATAATATTTAATGAGAAACACCAAATTTCACGTAATATAAATCATTTTCCCCCCAACAAGAAAAGTAGCAACGATGGCTTCTGGCCTTTGTGGCTAATGGTTTTGTCTATATTTATGTTATGGTTTGAAATTTCATGAGACCAGGCTGCACATATATATTTATATATATACACACACACACACACACACACTGAGTATGACTTGGCTGTTGCTCAGCTGGCAGGTAAAGCTGCATTAGCTCATACGTAGGTGCAGTATAATCACTCCTGCATGCTGTTGCCCTCGGTTGCTAACAACACCGTCTGTCCCGAGCCTTCCTGCCAGTGGAAAGACGGCTCTACTAAGTTCGGATAAACACTCTCCGGTTACCGTGAAGCAAATTGGAGGAACTACAGGGGTATTTCGTAGAAACAGATATGACAACACAGCTCAGCGGCGTGCTGCCGGGCAGAAAACCAGCTGACACCGAGCCAGATTAAACCACATGGAGAGCAGATTCTTTTCCTTTCATTCCTTTATTTTCTTTAATCTTGAAGCACCCCACCTGTTCTCCGTCCCAAGTGCACTTTTCAGTTCACCTGCCACTTTCTCTGCTGAGACTTTAACCAGACAAAAAGTTGTTTTTAACCTGCCATATGTTTCCTCCCTGCAACCACTTCTTCTTCGTGCATTGAATTCTCCCAGCCACCTATGTTTTTGTTTTTTTTTTCGTGGAGAGAGATGTCTCAGGAAGCAAATAAAATATGTGCTCCTGTACAGAAAGCTCTTGTCAGGGACAGATTACGTCGCCCAAAGCCGGCAGCACTCAGATTCTGCCTCGCTGACTGTGGTCTGGGAAATTTCAGTGAGTCATTTGCTTGAATTTAGGCTTTGTAGTCAAAATTACTCTGCAGGCAAATGGGTTAACCCTTTTACCACCACGTTACATCATTTCCTGATCCTGAGGTGACAATTTGCATCCAACTTTAGCAGTTTCCCTGAGAGAATCTGAGAATGTCAAGATTTCTATGAGATTATCCGATTTAATGGACATCTGAATTAATCTGAGGAGTAAAATAGGCCACCGCCATGTGGTGGATGATCTGACAACGGTGCACTCAGTCACATGTAAAGCTCCCTGTTCAGTTATAATCAGTTCAGTTAGAAAGTATAACGTCAAAGATTTCTTCATATAGTACTGAACACTTCTATTATTCAGCAGCAAAGTGAGCTCAGAGGTTTCAGAACAGTGTGAGGCTAAGGGTTAGCATGCATTGGATGAGATTCTAGCAACATTTAAGCCAAATATATCGATATAATATGCTCAAAAGTTTAACAAGAAGATTCTGAATACTGAAGCTGATGTTTGGTAACCTACATTGCTTTAAAAGACTCACCACACCGCATCAGCTCGATCAACAACAATGAAGAGCTTAATTTACGTTAGCTCACATTAGCTAGGTCTACATTAGCTAAACACGAGAAGCCTGCTACCTGAATGTTTTGTATATTTCTCTTAGCTAAGTGGTTACACCAATCAGTATTCAGTACCAAATGGGCAACAGTTTCAGTGTCTTTTTGAGCAACGTTAAGGTAAGCTAACATGTGTCCTTTCAGCAACTGGGGTAAAGTTACGCTAGCTACGTGTAACGTTAGCTAAACACTGGAAGCCTGCTGCTTGAATGTTTTTTTTACATTTCTCTTTGCTAATTACAGACATCCAACAATATATTTACCAAATAGCCAAGGATTTTGTTTTCCTTTGGCCAACTTACAGCACTAAAGTTACATTAGCTAACATTAATTAGGGCTTCATTAGCAAAACATGAGAAGCCTGCACACTTCTACATTACATTAACTTAACTGGCAAAATTAATTGTTTCGTTGGGCCACCGTACAAATCTAAATTTACGTTAGCTAACACCATCTACATTTGCTAAACACTACCAGAATGGTTTGTTCATTTCTCTGGGCTGTTAAGTAATCAGTAATAAGAGTTTACTTATGGAACTAAGATGTCATTAGCAAGCATAAGCCACATGAGAAGCCTGCTTCCAGATTGTTTTGCAGATTTAGTTTGGGCTAATTGCTGACATTGAACAGTACATTTGCTAAACTGGCAAAATTAATTGTTTCTTTGGGCCATCTTATTGATTTAAGGCAATGTTAGCTAACATTATCTTCATTAGCTAGACATGGAGAACCTGGTACTTGGATGTTTTGTACATTTCTCTTTGCTAATTACAGACATTTACCAATGCATTCATTAAAAAAACATTTCATTTTCCTTTGACAAACTTATTTAGTTGGTTTCAGTCAGTAGCTCACATTAGCGACATTAGCTAAACATAAGAAGCCTGCTACCTGAATGTTTATTAGATTTGCTGCAAGAGAAAGCAAGGTGAAAGATTCAGCTGAGAGATTTTTTAGACTCCACTTACTCTTGTGGTCGAACACCTTGACACCAGATCCAAAATAGAACTGAATATTGTAACATAATCCAGCTCTTACAGGAAAAAGATAGCTGGTAAGTCGACAAACATCTCAGTGGAAGGACGGAGATTTGATTCACGCTAACTCAAACTGCGTGTAATTTAAGCGCCATTGTATGTGATGTTTCTCATGAAACCATCCAGCTCTACCAGTAACCATGATCAAAACAAATATTAAAACAAAAAGAGTTGTTCAGTCCGCAGAGATGTAATTAACCAGGTCAGGTGTTAACCACTAGGTGAAGTAACAGAGAAACAACAGCAGATTGTGTGGAGCGCCAACTTTTTCACCCCTACTATGAATCTAAAACTTTGGTTTGTCCTGTGGGTGTTTGATGTTTTTCTACTTAATGAGTCACTTGTGCATTGAGATAGAAAAAAAACCCCCCAAAAAAGTAACCGAAGCTCATTAATGGTTAGTGCAAAACAAACACCTGCACGGCCCTCCATGAGTCTGTCAGTGTACTTATTATTTATTAATACTATCACTTGTACCTTTTTCTGGACCTTCAATATAGTGGTGGAGGGTTTTTAAGACTTTTACATCACAATGTTACTGGTTGAAACAAAAAGACAAGAATAAAACCAAAAGTGTGGATATTAGATCATGGATTTCAGAATAAAACAACCATTTTTGAATAGTTTCCATATGATTTTCATCCAGGAGTGAATTACTGTTTACAGACCCAAGTGTACATCACAAAGTTTGAATATTTGAAGGTTTTCTTTAGCAGTTGATCTGTTCTCTCTCCAACAGAAGCCCACACACACATTCAGAGCGGTTCCTACGCTCGTCCTGCCAGAGAAAGAAGCTTTTATTCTACCAGAGATCATCAATGCGCTCGTGATGGTTTCGGGCCCACGGCCTTCAAACAACAATGACCTCTCAGTGGATACCGAGCGGCTTCAAATTCCTGCATCTGCCGCATGAATCGAGTACAACACTCAAACATTTTGAATAAAACTGCTGAGATATTTTACACAACAATCTGCTGAAAACGAGTGTTTTACATCAGCAGCTACCAGATGATACCTTTTCTTTTTTTTTTAAAGTAGCCCAGGAGCCACGTTCTGTCCAATCACGGCCCAATCAGGTCCTGATTAAATCCCATTCGTTGAGCTAATTAACCAATCATCTCCTTAATGAAAGTCATCAAGCAGCAATTGTCAGTTGTCTTCAAAAAAGAAACCCCGTCAGAATTGAGAGGCTGAACTCTTCATTATCTCCCCGTCGTTCAATATGAGAACTGAACACATACTCACTTTTGATCAACATGCTTCTCAAGTCTGAAGGAAACTTCAGCAGACGTCCATGTTAACTGATGAGATGCAGATATTTACAGAATCCAAAGGGGGAAAAGTCAGTAAATCCAACGGTGTAACGGAGCAGTAGAGTCCAGTTGTACTGGTCATGTTGGGCATCATGTTAATGAAGTCATTGTTGAAGATTTCCCCTTTCCCCTACCACTCCCCTTCCTCTGGCCTGGACTGGACCATTTGAACACCAGCGGGAGGGGGGTGAGAGGGGGGCACCCTAAAAATAACCCAGAGGAAAACACTTCAGACACACGAGCGCCTGCCTCTTGAATCTGTGACTGGATGAGACGTGGGAGAAGTCGTGTCAAAATCGTCGAGATCAAATCTGTAGATAAAAACACGCTCGGCTCTCTCTGAGAGGAAATGCCAGAGCGAGCCGGCCCGCGTGCCCACTCGGTGCAGAAGTGTAGAGTGTAGATTTCCGGACCGAGAGTCAGCTTTGAGGCTGGCAAGATTTCATGTTTCTCTCTTAAAATATTGTGATTTAAAATAGGCCATTCAGAGAGTCAGCCACTTTGCCTCAATGTGCAGAGAAACTCGAGATACAAATCAACGTTCTCCTCCGCTGAGGCCTGGCGTTACGAGCCCTCACATGATGAAATTGCAACGAGAAAGTGAGGAAATTAACAAGATTTTCTCCGTCTGCAGATTGAATACTTTCCACCCGCTCTGCTCTCTGACATTCTAACAGCGATGTGGTGGCACGGGGGGGGGGGGGTCTTTGAGAAAGAGCCACTTCAGATGAAATGGAAGAAAGATATCCGACTGAGCGAACGATTCAACTCGAGGAGGATAAAGTCCTTTTCCGTGCCCTAATAGTCTGTAGTTCTTCAAGGTTTCATCTTGGCTCAGTCCAAGGTATACCATTAGCGTTAATGGCTTTCCATTTAAGGCGTAGGTGTTTGATTATGGGATTTTAAATGTGAATAACTCCCTCGGAGGAGACGAGAGAGGTCTGCGGGACTCGCTACATTAATTCACAAGTGGAGGAGGAGAAAGTGGGAGTGTGTAAACAACTAATGGACTTTTTCACAGTCTGTCGGGAGTCACGGAGCGAGAGGAGGAAGAGCAGAAAGAGGGAGGAAGGAGGTCAAAACTTCTTTTCTTCTCTTTGCCAACATTTCCGAGAAAGTTCCGGAGGTCTGAGAAGTTTGTTTAAAAGGTTAAAATCGCTCTGGAATCATTTCGTTGCGGGAAATATACGACATGCAGTCCGTACAGCAGCAACACGAGAGTCGGAACATTCAGGTGTTGTTCACATTCTGCCGGCGGTTTGATCAGGGTCACCAAACACAACCGCTCCCGCCTCGAACTGATTGATCGTTACACGTGTTGGTGTGCGTACGTAAACTTCATCCCAACAGCTGCAGCAGCTGTTCCGAACAGACCGAGCAGCAGGTTCCCCCTCAATCAGCTCCGTCGCCTGCTGTAGATCTACTCGGATGTTTTACAACATCTGTGATTTATGAAGGTGTGTGTGCGGGACGTCTGGAGGATGCAGACCTGCCCAGCCGCTCACACTCTGATGGTCTGAAAAAGACAAGAAACTGTTGGGATTCAGGTGGAAACCAGCAACCAGGTCACCATTCAGATGTTATCAGTCTGCAAACCACAGATACGCGTCTTCAAATGTGTTACATGTGAAGTTAAGGTTTCCACTAAATGTCATATATCATTGCTCATATTACATGTTCATCTTCGTCATCTTCAGCTGGTGACCGCAGCTCAGATTCCAGCAGTGACTCGGCGACAGAAAACCTGATATTACTGACAGGAAGTTTGGTCTTCTGCAGCTTGTCTGTTTGAAGTGAACAAAAACACGTATTTTGAGCTGAATCATGATGTTTTTCTGACTCTAACCAAGTGGGTTTTGTGCCCCAAACCTAACCAGAGCATGAGCACAGTGTACGTGTGTGTACTTTGGTGACTGGGTTGAAACAAGGCGGTGAGTTTTCCCTTTTGGGGATCGTGTCTTCAGTTTTCATGAAACTTGATTTTCCTGGCCTAGGCGATAATATCCACTGTATTTTTGCTTGTGTGGATGATGTCGTACACCCACATCCTCCTCGCTGTGACGTGCTGATGTCAAATAAAGCACAAACAGACAGTAAACCACAGAGGATCAGGGTCGGTCACACAGCGATGGTCACCCTGCAGAGTTTTTACTCTCAACGCACAAAAACGTCACCGCAAGGCTCCTGAACGCACCGCCAGAATTTGACGTTGAACTTTTGAATTTGCTGGATACAGAATGTCAGCAGCCGCCTGCAGACACCGCTCGGGTCCTGTCGGCTGATTTTGTGTGTACAGTTGTTTGATATTGTTTTAAAAAGCTGCTAGAAATATGTGAGGAACACAGACGTCTTTGCAGTAGAGATGCAAAAAGTGTTATTTGCATTACAGATCTGTGTGTGTGTAAAAACTGTAACTTTAATGTAAAATACTGCTTTGAATAACTCCCCACCACTGTGGCTGTTTGCTGAATTATTTCCCTGCTCTCTGATTTATTCATGTATTTATTCATCTGCGCGCCGTTAAACCCTCGTCCCAAAGTCACGCGGGGAGGAAGGCCTCCGGTCTGAGGATCCGCCATGTTGACTGTAGGAACGAGGATTAGAGCAGAGCTCAGGGTCCGACCTCCGGCTCCGCTAACAAACACTCTGTGTGTGTGTGTGTGTGTGTCTCTCTGCT
This sequence comes from Sparus aurata, assembly GCF_900880675.1. Taxonomy (NCBI): domain Eukaryota; kingdom Metazoa; phylum Chordata; class Actinopteri; order Spariformes; family Sparidae; genus Sparus; species Sparus aurata. The sequence continues at coordinate 31,674,268 of NC_044199.1, read as the reverse complement.
GTGTTTAAAGGTTACACAAGACTGCGTTTCCTCTTCCCAAGCAAGAGCCGCGCAGGCGTCACAGGAGGAAGAATCCAACAATACTCCCAGCGGATGGGAGTTTCTGTATATGTGTGTGTGTGTGTGTGTGTGTGTGTGTGAGGGAGTTAACTACAGTACATGGAGGACGAGATGTGTTGTGTTTACTCTTGTAGCCTCGCTGCATATTCGCTGCTGCTTGCGTGTGTGCTCTGGGGTGTGTACGTGTTTGAGTTGATGTTGTGTGTTGCTGTGTGTGTGTGTGTGTGTGTGTGTCTAATCTGAATCCAGCCTCGGAGGCTTCGGCCTGGTATTTCCGATGCAGCGGGACAGGAAGTGGACTTCGCTCTTGGACCACGTCCCTCCCTCTGAACGCGGCAGCACACGGGCTCTGTACACACCGATCACTTCATCTGTGTTTGTGTGACAGAACGACGCGGGCCGGAGATGTCAGCCTTAAATCAACGTTTAATAACAGGCAACAATATTTCATAATCATTCATTCCTGAGTTCCTCTATGAGCCAAAATGACACACGTCCTCTAGTTCCAGCTTCTCAGAAGAAAAGATTTATTTCTTTTCTTCTTAGATAAACTCAAATTTCATTTTACAGCCCTGCTGTTATAAAATACGTGAACCTTTAACCTGAAACCTTTTCTGTTTTATATCTAACAACTAAATATCGTCGACCAACTTGAACACCTCAACGTGGGCTCTGAGGAACAGACTCAACAAAAATTTATAAAATGACATTGTTGTTAGTGGCAGTGCTCCTCAGAACATTTACACCAGGATCCAGGAAATTCATTGTTATAGGACATGCATCTGCCGTCCTGGCTACACCCAGTTTGACTCGTCACGGCCGGAGTTTTGCATGAAGGTGTGTTTTAAACTAGTATCTATTGACACACTTATCTCAATATCAGCAGCACTATCGAAGAATCACCGCTAAAAAAGAGGCTCCGCTAATTCAGTTACAAACATGTATCATTCTTCACAATAAAAGCCCCCGTTATTTAGGGGCCGTCCACATGGATGAAAACAATCTTTTTCTCCTCCGTCTTCCTCTGCATCGTTTCAAGAATATTTGCGTCCACACGGATCCACTGAAAACGACCGAAAACGCTGTAGTTCATATTCCAGCCTATAGGTGGCGCTTGACATTCACCAAAAACGGAGAAGAAGAGACGGAGCATGCGCATAAAGCTTGCACGCTGTACTCAACTACAAGGCGAGTAAGTTGCAAGAAAGGCTCAATATCTTCTGCGGCACGAACGCGAGCATGTAGTCCGCCATTGTTGTTGTTGTTGTTATGAGACGTCGCGGGGTTCAGAGGTCGAGGGGTGGGGCGATGGCGTCATCGTTTCGGAAAGTATGCGGATTCACTGTCCACACGAAAACGGGAGGGCTGCGTTTTCGGATTTTTCCACCCTGAGACCCGTTTTCAAAAAAGTGCGTTTTCAGGATCTGTGTGGACGGTCGGCCAAAACGATGCAATACATGTGCGTTTTCGCAAAAGAGCGTTCTCGTCTGGACGGCTCCTAAGTCATTTAATAGCTTTTATTATGAAGCAACACTACAGGAAATGTGTCTTCAGCAGCAGTAACTCCTGAATCAGCTGAAAGTGAACACATGAAACAGCAAAACACAGCAGATGTTTGACAGAACGAACAGGACGAGAGAAACTGAAGAGATTCAGTTAGAAGCTGCAAAAGTTCTGAGAGCTGAACGTCTTTCTCAGGTTTCCTGCACAAACATGAGTTCAGTGTCGATTTGAGGGAGAGACGGGTGTTTGTTACGGGTCGGTTGCAGTCGTGAGACGTCACCGTGGCCCGCGTGGAGGCGGGGCGGTCGTGGCTTGGCTCTACTCTGAGGTAGGTCCGACTCGGTCCACGACGAAAAGTGGAAAGTGCTGGTGGAAAAACGGCATCTGCTTTGAAAAGAAGCTTCGTTGTCAGAAGCTGCAACAGCGACGCCTTCTAACATTTCAACCTTGTGGATCTGTGTTTCTGGAGACGTGAAAGGTCGAGGTTATTCGGGTCGGCACTGACAAACACCCCATCTGTTGTGCTGGATTGAGGACCAGTGAAGAGGAGACACAGTGGGTTTGGATTGAGTTTACGGCTTCTTTAGCGATCCCACTTGAGTCTGTTGATGCTAAAGACAGTCAGCGGCAGCTCTCATTAGAACGAGGTCTTGAAAACAGCACCGAGTGTTTGTTTTTCTTGTTTCTGGCTCTTCCAGGGAAGCAGGCGGGGCGTAATTATATAAATCTTCTCTGAGTCATGATTTCTGCGGCTGCCATCGTGACACACATCTGTGCTACAGCTCTGAATCTGAGCGATGGCGTTTCCTGCCCATAAACACGCACGTATGACTTAATTTACACATCACAGCAAATCCCTTCTGTCTCTCTGTGTAATTCACCGAGCAGCGTGAATGTCACACCCGTCATCTTACAAAAGAACACAACAACTCGCAGCTTCCTCGCAGGATTAAACGTCTTCATTAAATCCAAGAATCTAAGTGGTTTTTTTTTGTTTTTTTTTACGTGGAAGTAAACAATCACCGCCGCGGCTGCTGTCAGGCTTTTGTGCAGGAGCCGATCCGGACTCGATCAGCCTCCCGCGGTCACAATCAATTAATTGGGAATCTGATTAGAGCTGCTCTTTATTAGCACTTAGGAATGATCTGAGAGTGTGAAGTAATGGGCCGTCCACACACAGTTCATTTGGAAAGTGTCTTTATGATGAGCACGACTCCCTAAAAAGCGACGGTCGGATACTCTGGCAGCTGAACCAGCAGACTGTTTGGGCCCAGTGTGGTTCTGTCATCTTCTGTATTCTGTTTGTTTTTAGCACAACGATCGTTATCTGGATCCGGAGGAGTCTGTGGGTTTTTATTGTCCCTCCAGTTTTATTTCAGCTGTTTGTTTGCGCTGATATCTTTCAAGGAAATATGACGAGACGCTGCGTGTCGTCCCGTGATGTGAAACTCGACGCGCTGCTTGTTTAAACTCACGATTGCCTGAGAGAGCGGAGGATAAACTCCCTTCATCTCTCCGCAGCTGTGACATAAAACAGCGAGGAGGCCTCGAGTTCGGAAAGACAGTTTTGTGTACAGGGTGAAATTGGCTCAACAGCTGCGTTTACATCGACCCCAATAATCCACTCATAACCAGAATAAACACACAGTCAACAGAGACTGATCCGATCCGACCTGATCTGAATGAATTTCCAGAGAGATTGAGAGGACAGAGCCGAGTTATTATCTCCACAGTTTGTTTGATGCGTTGAACGCTGCGCTGTGTGTTTGTTAGCTTCTCAGCAGCTGTCAGCTCGTCTTCTTTGTTGCTGCTCCGCTTCGTTAACGTCGTCACAAACGTGCGGCCTGCTTATTGTTCGTCTTGCAAAGGTAATTATCCAGTCCATTGATAAAAGAAACTCAAACCTTTGATATTCTGATCAGTAGGAAAATATTAACCATGCAAATGCTTATTGCGATTGTTTATTTCAGGTTGTAATAAATATATTGCTTCCAGTTGCCACATAAACATGGCGGGAGCAAAACAAAACCAATCAACGGCTGATGGAATTTATTTGTTGAAGGTCTTAAAGGTGTTAAAGACACAACGATGGTTGAAATGATCGAACCCAGTTGTTCAAACAACTGTTTGGAAACGTGAATGAACCCAGAATCCAGCGAACCGTTGACCAAATCAAGAACCGCCACAGAAGTTTGAAGGCAGCCTACTAACATGACAAAACTGGTTCTGACCCAGATGGACTCATGGATTATCTAATGGGAGAGCGACGATTGGTGAACATGACTTGCTACGTTGTGGATGCGGGGCTTTTTCCTCTCAACAGGAAAATTCACTCTAGATAGTTAATGCTAACAGTAGCTAACGTTAGCTCAACACACATGAATGTGAATGCTTGTCAACACACATCTTTATCGGATTACTTTTTTTCAGCATCCATACAAACAGATAAAGGGGCGCTGTGTAGTTTTGGAGAAGAACTTTAAACTCAGAATTGTTTTATTTGCAATATCAATAAACTTTTTTACATAAGTGAGTAAACAAGCTGAGGAAAATAAGATCCGCAGAATGGCAGGGTCCGCCATATGTAAACAAAGTAAAACAGTATGTTGTGCTTTAAACGCAGTTTGTTCATTCAGTTTATTTAGAAATAATAATAATAAAAAAATCTTTCTCTTTTGATTAAAATGTCTTCTCCAAAACTACATAGTGCACCTTTAATTTGAAGAATGATTTCAATACGATTTAAGTATAACTGGATGTAAATGCAGCTTTTGAAATGTAAAAAAAAAAAAGGAAAAGAGACGTTTCAAGGTAGACACGATGCACCTGACAGAAGCAGGGGAAGAAGAGCGAAGACATTTTCTCACCGGTGTCGGGAAACTTTATAATGGATTCAAGGATAAGGCCAGGCCAGTTAATTCATGTGGTTTTAAAAGGAGATACAAACTACTTTCAAAGTTAAAAGGAGAGGTTATGTTCTCCCCTCCATTAGCTGATCTGTCGCTGCCGTCACAGCGTCTTGTCTCTTTGTTTCTCGATATCATCAGTGAGTAAAGGTGCCTCTCTCACCTCCGCACCGCCGACATCACTCCATCTTTATTCTTTTTGTGTGAATAGAAAGCATTTTCAGAAAGACCCCGTGATGCACTTTGTTTCAATGCTCCACAGAGTGATGTTTTTGATATCGACTCTCAATAGGATGACTCCTGTATTGTGAAAAAGGTCTTCGGCGCGCAGCTTTCATCCACGCTCATGAAAGAAACCAGCTGCCGAGGAAAGTCTAGTTAAAAAGAGCTGTTTGTCTCCGCGGCAGATGGGTTCAACTCTGGTGTCAAACATCTGGATGTGCTGGCGTTGTGTTCAGCAGGTAGCAGGACAGGAGATGAGGGGTGACCTCGGTGTGTTGCTTCTACTTCTCTGCTCGCGTCTCGGTTTTGTTCAGCGGTTCAGATAGTAGGTGGATAGATAGTGGATAGGCACATAAAAACAAGATTATCGTGAAAAATAGCTACGAGATGAGCTGCTCCTGACTGCTACCACACCTTTCACGTCGACTGGAAATGATGTTGGTGAGATGAATCACTTACTAAAGCCTGTTGAAGGCAAACAAAATAATCCCGTCAATCCTTATCAGAGAAATGTCTGCACGGGTCGCCGTAAATAGACCCGCAAAGGAGGATAAAGTCCGATTACCACTTTTTTTCTAATCAGTGATGTCATTTTACCCACACGTGTACTTCAGTGTTTCCCACACATTCATTTGTTCGTGGTCGTCCGCCACAATATCAACATTTGCCGCCACAAGTTGATTTTCTGTTTTTGGAGCTGTGCATCCCGCTCTTACTCAAGACAGATCACCAGTCAGTGAATCGCATGATGTTATATACACAGTGGATGGGACTGTGCTTTTTAGTCCCCTGATAAAAACCAACGAAGAAGAGAAGTATTGGCTTGATCAAAACCTCCCCCTGCCTGGATGGCTGGCCTCATTGTCGAGATCAATCCCCCGGGAAGTGCTGACATTGTGAAACAAACTGTGGACGATTGTTTTTGAGCATCACAATCCGAGAGAAACGACTCGTTCTACTGTGAGAATTTGAGCCATTCGGTCCAATGATGCCTGGAAAGTCAAGAAGAGCAGCGCGATTAAATTATTTTATCCCCGTTCAAAGGGGGATGTTAGCCGGCTCTCTACGGGCCGCACAACAGTCGATCTTTTTTGGTTTCAAAGCACCACTGATCAGCTTTTTAAAGAACAGACAGGGCTCCACCTCCGACGCTGTGTCCAGATTTAATGTGAGGTCCTTGGGTAGTTCTCTGCAGACTAACAGCACACAACCGTTAACAGAGGCCATTACTGTAGTTCACACCAAGTTAGACTTTTCAAACTGTTGAGAAAAAATAAGCCAAAATCCCCAAAAGACTCAAAAGTTTGAAGCACCAACTGGTTCACTTAACTGATAGATGAGAGCCGTTTGTTACAAAAATGCCCATTCAGCTCCAGTGTTGTTAATATAACAAGCAGAAATGGCTGTTTGGGGATTTACTTGATGGATTGCTTTCCTCTTGCCATCTTGTTATCTTCTTCTGGGGTTCATCCTTATTTCCATGCTAAAACCCAAACATTACCATACTGTCAGCCACGGTTTTTTTTCTGTTTTTGATGAATAGCCGTGTTGGGGAGGAGTGTGTTTGGACCGGGCAGATGCGAACGGCTGCACCTGTTTGTGCGGGGAAACTGGGACGGAAAGCACTCTGCATGCTCAGGACATTCATTATTCAAATGCATTGTTATTTTTTGAGATAATATGTATTTATTGTTTATAGGAAATAAGGGTAATGGGACGTAAGAGAGACAGATGAGGGACAATCATAACAAAGAAGAATAATCATGAAGAAACACTATTAAAAAACATATTTAAATGTGTGAAACAGAGGAAATAAGCCTGTGATATGAATACATAAGATAGAAACTGAACGGGCAGAAATTAAATATTTTGCACGTCCCTGCAGCATCTCATGCACAGCTCGCCTGGCGCCGTTGTCCCGCCGAGTCACTGGGACGCCCCGCAGCTGACCCGACCAACTGTAGTGGTTGACACTCACTATAAATAAATCGCTCTCTGTTGTTTTGTTCTGGGCAGTGGATGGAAACCCGGGGACACTGCCAAGGGTCAGCAGAGCCCCTGGCACCATGTTCACAGATAATATTACCAGGCTTTCAGCGCGAGCATTGTTTCCAAAATTCCTCCAAACGCCAAGCGCGACAGTTGGGGCTGTATTTGTGCGGTGTTTGACATCCTCCTCTGACAGAAGTCCAAGAGTGGACGGTCCGAGGGAAAGAGGCTGAACCTGGAGCCGCTCCACGAGCAAGACAAGTTCAGGAATATCCAAAATAATCGATATTCTTCAGTCAAATTTCATTCTGTTTTGCAGAATCTGTTTAAAAGTTTGTTGTTTATAAAGATTTTTTCTTTTGCTGTTTGTTACCAGTATGTTTACACTAGGGCTGTCACTTTTTCAAAAAATCAAGTTCGAACGAATTTGAAATGACATGCAATTTACTCGAATGTATTCAAATACAACACCACACAATATTACGCTACAGTTCCATCATGAGATCCTGAAACGATACCAATGGGCCGCATATGATTGCATATAAATCGTGCTTTCTTGTCGGTGATGGCATTTCTACGAGCTGTTGGCAAAGGGCCTGCTGAAGCTGAGTGTGCCGAGTAGCAGGCAGTCGGACGAGGCCGTAAACTCACCTGCTAACGTTAGCTTACGAGGTTGTAAGCTAGGCGACGCCGCAGATTTGTTGTCGTTGTAGAGTAAGACAGCTTTGTACAAAATACTTCCATACACTGCTTCTCAGATGCTTTGGTGTCGTGATTGTCCGCTCGGGACGGCTTTGCTCGCTAGTGTCCTCCATTTTCGTAGCAAACAACATAATATTAGTAGCTGAATTGATAGGTCAAGGGTCAATAGGGCGTGCAACAGGTCAAGCTGATAGTGAAGTTTTAGAGCGCCATCTGTTGGATCACAAGGTGAAGTACTTCAAACGGTCTGTTGCGCTCATTTGTTGTGAACATTTTGAATTCGAATAGGTCGTTACATTCGAATAAGAGCTTTCACCCCCACTTTCGAACGAATATTCGAATAAAAAGTGACAGCCGTAGTTTATACAAACCACGGATATGATAAATTAGTCTGATGGAACTCAGGACGTCTCATTAAACCTGGTATTAGAAGCCAAAACATCATCTTTTCTGAACCCCAAACGAAAAAGTTTCATAGTGTCCTTTGGTTGCAGAAACGTACAATGCAAACATTTATTCTTGCGAATGAGTTTATGTGGGTGAGGTTACGATGATGTCATGAAAAATAATGCTGGGGTGGATTGCAGGAAAAATATTGATTGGATTATGGGAATTGTAGGATCCATATTAGTTATACAGTAAAAGCACAAACTGCTGCTGCCTTGTCAGGTCAGAGGGTGCAGTGACATTGTGACAGGAATCTTTACCGATACGTATCCACACTGAAGGATGTATGATCTGCTTATTTAACACGAGATACTAAAAATAGAGTCACCTCTCGAGTGTATTGCTGTTCTATAAATAAACTAGAGGTTTGTTGTTCAGTTCAGGGTCGTGAATTGAAACCTGTGTCCGGCGTCTGAGGTCACCCCAGGTCGCCGTCAGAGCGTGTTCCCATCAGGAAATCCTCCTCCAACAACACCTTCACTGCCCGGACCCCTTCCACGCCTTCGACTGGAACACCACGTCCGACAACAAACACAACCTTTGAAGCCGCTTGCCGTCACATCGCGGCCGACTTTGACGTGCCGGGTTCTGGTTTCATCTGCGGTATGTGGCGCTGTAGCGAGTGTCCGAGGTCACATTGAAGTGATAAAACCTCAACTGTACGCCAGCGGGACGCCTCTGAACTGAGCAGGTTGTAATGAGACGATAATGGTCCCGTATAAAGAGCAGCGTCAGTAAAACAAAAACAAAGCTCTGAAAAATTCAAGAGTTGTGGAAAGGAGACAAAATGGAGGAAATACTGCCATCGTTTCCTCAAGATGCCTCCCATCAGCCTCCAGCAGGGGAGGTGAGAGGGATATGATGCTTTAAGCAGAAACTACATTTAGTTGTTCAAACAACTGCCGTCCATCCTTTTATTCTTACAGTGAAAAACATGCAGGATGTTAAAATTCAGTCTAAGTGTGTGTGTGTGTGTGTGTGTGTCCTTTCTCTCAAACATCATTGGCTTCTTAATGAGGCTTCTCGTGTCCTCACTCCTCTCTGGTTGAGAACATTTAGTGCTGCATTGTAGTCAAACAGTAGCCCTGGCACACACGCACACACACACACACACACACACACACACACACACACAGGGATTACAAAAGATAAAAGGATTACTTTCATTATATGCCTAACCTTCACTCAAGCAGAGAAAGACAATTAACGACAGATCTCCGCGTGGGCGGAGGACGGAGATCGAAGGCGGGCTGTTGTAAAGGACAACAGGCGACTTTCCACTCAGAGTCTGTTGTCTCACTTTTTGACTCGAGTTTGATGAGAGACTTTTGACCGTCTTTGTCTCTTTCTGTGCTTTCAGTCGTCGGCCTCGCTGAACCACAATACAGCGTTTTTGTTCCCAAACATTTCAAAAATCCGCTCATGTAAAATAACTGGTATTTGTTACAGGACAAGTCATTATCTGTAGTAATAATAATTTTATCCTCGGCCTCATGTTGATGGAAAGTCGGGGGAAGTTTCTTGGTCCACAAAACATTTCTGGAGCTTCACAGCAGAACAGTGTTGCAGCAGAGGACTAAATAAAAATAAAATGTCTCCATACATCTCATCTGTACTCAGCAAAGTCTCCAGAAGCCCCCGAGATCCCAAATTCATTAGAAAAGACGTTACTTGCCTCTTTTTTAAGCTGAACTCTTCACTGTAGCTGCTAAACTCAAAGCATCAGGGCTTCCAGAGACTTCGATAACAAGCGATGAGCTTTGTGGAGCAGTGCTGTTCTGCTGTGAAGCGCCAAATGTTTTGTGGATTTCAAAACTTCCCATCCTTCAAGGTTGTAGAAAGTCCTCTTTGCAAAGATCTGTTATTTTGAATGAAGGGTTTTTAAAAGAGTTTGTACGTGGAGAACAAAAGCTGTGTAGTGGTTCAACCAGACTGACTGACGATGTCTGAAAGGCCAGAAAGAGACAAAGACGGTCAAGAGTACGAAAAAGGGTGTAAATAATATATTTTCACATCAATTTGGGAGCTGGACGAGCTGTGAGGAGACATTAATGTTCATGAGGGCTGAACTGTTGGCAGAACCTATTGGAATTGCTCAGATTATTATTGTTTTTCTTTAGTTTGTTCAAATAATTTGGATTTTTAAGAGGCTATATGTGCATGAAAACACTTTTTTTTTTTATCTTAAAACCCGACTGCTTTGGAAACTTCAACCAACCTTTCCCTGGAATGAGGGTGAACAGATAATGCTTTTATTTTTTTAATTTTAGGGGAATTTCTCCTTTAAAAACCCTTAGAAAAATATAGTTCTGACTGTACTGAATCAGAGTTTCCAAACTTTTGAGCAGTGGTGAACATCAAGGTACAAGAATGTGGAAAACACTTACTGACATTCAGCTGGTTACTGTAGTTATTTACTGTGTTTCCACAGAAAGGAAAACCCCGCCATCATAACATGATCCGAGCCAACATGGCTGACCTCTTATTTCCTCACTGTGTGTCTGATGGACTTCTGAGCACAGTGTGTGTACTGCAGGTTGTGTATTTGATTGTGCGGGTGTGATTCAGTGTTAACGTGTCATCAGACGAACACTCACTTCTTAGGAAGTCGTTATCCGAAAAAGAAAATTACCGTCAAATTGAAGGTAGAAGCCCGTCTGGACGTCTCATTTCCATTTATGGAAGCAGGATGTTTCCTTTGAAAACGTGATGACCGGATAACATCAAACACGATAATATCTCAAAATACACAGAGGCACAACACCAACACCAGACCACCTGCCACAGCCGGCAGAGACTGTTTGAGGGGCTCGTTTTTCAGTTCATGTCGGGGCATCAATGACGAAAATGGCTAGAAGGGCAGTCGGACAAGTTCCCCTGTGTTGAGGCATGAAAACATGAACCATGGAGGTGTAAAGGGGCGTTCAGACCAAACGCGATGGACGCGAATACAATCGCTTGAGACGCTTGTATCGCGCCACTTGATCATTTTGGAGTATTCAAGTCATTCGCACTTGTCGCTCAGGGGGAAAAAAAAGACGACGCGCTTGCCCGCTCATTTTTGAACGGGTATTTCTCAACCCGCTCTCTTTCCACGTCCATCATGGCTGATATCACCACCGCTGCTGCACTGTACCTGCTGTACAAGTCCCAGAAACGCCGGAAAACCACCCGCCGTCGTGTCTGGGTTCATGAAGTCCTCCGGAGACACACGGAGCTGGGGGAATTTCACTGTCTCTTCCAGGAGCTCCGTCTGGATGACGACCGGTTCCAGCGGTACCTCAGGCTGACCGGAGCCCAGTTCCAGGACCTGTTAGCTCGGGTCGGTGCCCACACACAGCTACAATTAGCTTCTCCTCCATGTTGGTCTGAGTGTAAACAACCGTACGTGAGGGAAGTGACATCGTCGGCTTGAACTCGCCGCTGATTGGATGTCGCTTCAGACGCTCCAGACGCTTCATTTGTGCCGCTGCCGCCTGAATCGCGTGTCATCGCGCCATTTACATTGATTTTCAATGTAGAGTTGCTGCTCAATTCGCGTCTATCGCGTTTGGTCTGAACGCCCCTTAAGGAACAAAAATCCTGGTGAACAAAGGTTTAGAAAATTGACAGAATCTACGTTGACATTTATGTTTCCTGCATACCACGGATATTTTCAAATTTCTGTTCTGTATGTGTCATAAAACACCCACAATATGAGTCACACCATGTTCACGGATGTGGTGGGGATGGTAGTGATGTAACAGCTCAGCATGACGGCTGTCAAGCGAGACCGATGTTCAAGGTGGCATTCAAACATTCGTACCAAGAAGAAACCTCTCCATGCTGTTAACGAGTTGCCTGAAATTTTCAGGTTGAGTTTGTGGCAATAAAACGGTTGTTTTTGACGAGATGTTGGGACAATTTCCTACCTCATTTGTGGCATAACGCAGTCCTGTCACATCCTAAAACTGAATATGAACCTAAAGGAAAGTGAAGCTACAGCAGAAAGAAACGTAAAGTTTCAACACATCCTTGGTTTCCAGAAACATACGCTCGCCAGCATTCATTCTGGCAGCTGGGTTGGATGAATATACATTTTGGCACTCAGAGAAACTACCGAGGTTTTTAAGTCAGCACCATTTTTGCACAGCATTCATTGACCAGACGAGATAAATAAAACAAAATGTTCTGCCTTCTCTGCAGAGCTCGACAAATAAATCCTGCCTCAAAAAAACTTCCCCTTCCTGAAGCACAACTCTGCTGTTTTTCATACTCATCCAGTGAAAAGAGGTCAACAATAATAGAGGACAATTTACTGGTGGTTGCATAAAATTCTCCTGTGGCTCTGAGGGGAGTTTAGTCTGACAGTGACTGAAGCGACTTGAGAGAATAGAAATTTATAACAGAAGTTGTCGAGTCATGGCGGTGTTTTTAAAGTTTGGCTTATTGTCGGTCATCCATCGAAACACTGGGAGCTTTAATATGTCATTCATTCTTTTCGATTCTATCTAGCAAGTTCTCCATCGTTATGAAAGTGCACTTATTAATCACTAAAGCACACCTTTAAGAAACACCTGTAAACAAGCTGATGTTAAACGTCCATTAACTACTCAACTGATGCTCTAACAAGTCCATAAAGACACCGACTGTGGTGAATAAGTTGTTGATTCACTCTTCTGGTTGCTCTTATTTGGTCACCACCAAAGCCTTAGAAAAATCAGCTACTAATTAGTCGCTTTTTAGCTACTTAATGACGTACGTTGTTCATCAGCTAGTCTATATCTTTACCTGGATAAAGTGTTGATGAGCGCTTTAGTGGCGCGTCCACATCGAACAGACAGAATTCATTAGAGAAGTCTCGTACCAAGAGTGTGTCGAGTGCTGAGGTGAGTAGGAGGCTCAAATGAATGCAAACATACATTAATGACTGTTTCTTCTTTTCTTTTACTCCTCTACTCTTATAGGTTCATAAAATAAAGTACATTTCCTCTCCAACTCCAGTCGACACAGCACATAAAACACCCCACAACCTTCGCAGATCGCTGCTGCAGTCAGGTTGATAAACAGGAGTGAAGATGAATTAATCCCAAAAGTTTAAAAGTAATCTCTGAGCTCTCCTCCCGTTGTTGAGCGAGTCTGATGTGACTCCAGGTGTTTATTCCACCAGATGGTTTGGCTCCACACCTGAATCTGTCCTCCAGAGCTTTCATATAATTCAGTCTTGCTAAAATATACAAATAACCCAAATTTAGACGTATCTTCACACCGACTTTGAACAATGTTGATTTAGCTTTCTGTGACAACACACCATGAGACAGGGAAAGCAAAAGGTAAATGTTGCATAAAACCAAAACAAATAGCTAAAAAAAGCTCAAATTGTCCGTACTGAACATTTGTATTAACACATTTCAGTACACGTGGATCAGAAGTGCACTCAGAACAATAAAGAGATTGAAGTGCTGTGTTGGTCTTTGTGTTACAGTGTGTACATCTAGATAAAACAGGACACTTTCCCGTCACGTTTCCCAGCCTGCATTCTTGCGCCTCTGTGACAACACCAGCACCCAAACCTCGGAGTCTTTGTCATCGCAGCGTGACCGCAGGAAGTCTCCGCCCTGCACGCCGCAGTCCAAAGACGACAGCCCTTCGGAGACACGCCGTTCCGATCGCTCCGTCCTGTTCGCCTGCTCAGGAAATCCCTGCGTGATTAAGCGATCCTTCCTGAGCGGCTGCGTGATTGCCTGTCTGTCTGCCCATTACCCCGTCTGACTGTTTGTCTCTGCAGCAATGCGACTGTCTGCTCGGCTGTCCGGACATCCGATCACCTGTCCGTCCGTCCACCTCCTGCTTGTTGACTTCATTAATTCAACCTCATTCTGCCTTGCTTTTAAAGGAGCAATAAGTACGATTTTTTACTGCCCTGCAGCACAAAATCCCCGTCTGCAGAGGGTTGATAGTGTTGGCAAATCAATACCAGAGACTAAACAAGTACTTTTTCACTCGCTGAGATTTCTGGCTGTTAAAACTCACTCTGTATCGGGAGAAACACAGCCTGTCTAGACACTAAATTACTTAATACCTCTTTAACTTTAGAAAAGCCTTTGGTAGCACCGTCATCTTCAAGGGAAGCTGTAAAGTAGTTTTCTTCACGCTGTTAACTCGTTTGTGTATAAGGATGTTTTATAATTATTGACTACTTGAAGATAAGGCTTCAAAAACAAATCTAGATCTTCATTATGAGATTTAATATTTCCCTTAATTTAACATATTTGTCTCAACACCTTAATTCTCCAGTCTACAGCTCTGCCTCAGACATTTATTTCTCAGCTGACAGTGGATTAAACTTTCGTTGATAATGAACCGACAAGCGTGGCGGAGAATGATCAGAAAACAGTATCTCAGCAGTTTGTGAATTAGAAACAAAATCAAATCTACAGAAATCGTACACATTGTGCATTCCCTCACCTTGTGCATCCAATAGATTAAGTAAACGTATGGAAATATCTTTTCCTAACCTTAACCAAAGTGCATTTCATTGCCTGAACCTACAACAACACGTGACAGTCCTTCGCCTTTCATAAACCCGTAATCCATCCCGACCACCTCCCTGAAATGAAGCTGCTACCAGAGACGTTCCAGAGGAGACAAACCACTCAAGATATAGAACAGAAAAGTCTGTGACACTAGAGATGGTGGTCATATGACACATACAAGGTGATTTAAAACCTTATTTTGGGGCAAAGTTTTCTGTTATTTGACCTGTTTTATCCCTCATATTAATTTTACTTCTGAAGACTCATAGTGACTTTTTTGTGTTTTCACATTTTCTGTTCTGCCTTCTTTTATCTTCCTTGACGACTGTTCAGTGTTTATCTTGCAATATTGACTTTCCTGCTTTTGCGTGTTCGTCTCAGCACTTTGTAAACTCCGACTTTAAAGGTGCTACATAAATAAAAGTTTATTATCATTATTATATAATGACCAGTGACCATTAGAAGTTAAGTTAACTATTCTCGATTGGGGCCTGATCTTGTTAGCCCGAAGTAACTGGGAATGTTACCAAGATGGCTGCCGAGTGGCAAAACTTGCCTGGAAGGACTTTGCTGATTGTTTACATGTCACAGTATCCTTGTTTGTGTCCTTCCACACATCCACCTGTGTGACGCGATTATGACCGTTGAATACTGTCGTACAATTCTGAAAATTGTAGGTTTCAGAACCCCCGATCCAGATATTGGAAAGGTGTGGGCAGGAAGCTCCAAGCAGCATCCGTGTGTTACAAACAAACACATTTGTAACCTGTAAAAGTTTTAGTTATAAAACTCCACACAGCTGTTATATTATATTAATTGACTGGATTTAGCCTCTCTGTGGTAAAACAGTTCATCCAAACAAGGTAAAAAAAACTTTGGCTTTCTTTTTTTATTCATCCAATATTTGACTTACTGAATTAAAATCCATGAGAGTTAAGATTGTTTGGCTCCTTGAGGTGTTCAGCCAGAAGTGATTATAAGAAATCTAATAACAAAAGATTAATTCTTGCTGCACACATTAAATATGGATGATCCAACAAATTCAATGTGGAAATTTCCAGGTTGTAGAAGA
Organism: Sparus aurata; assembly: GCF_900880675.1. NCBI lineage: Eukaryota > Metazoa > Chordata > Actinopteri > Spariformes > Sparidae > Sparus > Sparus aurata. The sequence goes on along the minus strand of NC_044199.1, from coordinate 31,658,852 downwards.
AGGGCGTCTTGCTGCTCTTGTGATTGAGGCGACATCATTATATTTCTGGACCGGTGCCTCCTTCCTTTGTTTCTTTCCTCTCAGAATCTCACTCACTTTGTTTCCGAAAACTTAATTTCACTCCACATTCGACTCCCAACTTCCAGTTATACGCTGGCGGGTCCGACGTGTCCGGCGCCGTCCCCTCCTGGGGACCATAAACCTTTGATGGGAACAATGACTGATAACTGGGGAACAAGGAGAAATTAGGCCGCTTCATTATTGGTGATTCATAATCCACTTGTGAGGTGTTAATGGGAAGCCATATTTAAGCTGCCAGTGTTTAATATACACTATCTGCAGTTGCACTAAATCTGCTGCAGTTTTTTGTGTTGGGGGAGGGTGTTAATGGAAGGAGTGGAGGGGCAGGTCAGACTTGGCTGTCCGCCCAGGACCAGACTTTGCTTTTGGGTTTTCTTTGCACTTTGTGGTGACCTGGATATACAGCTTGTGGATAACTCTTTCACTCTCAATCTCTCGTTTCATCTCTCTCCGTTAGCTTCTCCTTGAGTTTAATTTGACTGTTTTTCAATCCTTCTCCTTCACTCAGGATCACTGCCTGAGTCGTCTGTCTCTTTCTGTTCTTCAGTTTCTCTTTCTGCGCGTCGCTCTTTAAATGTTTTTCTTACCCCACCGAACTCCTGTGAGAGGAAAGCTTCCATGTCTACAAAGTGTTCCACATCAAGTTGATGATAGATGTTTATTACCTGACATTCATGTAGGGAGGTGGATGGGCGATAATGGTGGAGCTACAGGAGACGAGGCTGCCAAGCCAGTGGCTGCAGTTCTAGTCTCCCTTTCAACACTTGTAGGTTTGAAACCACTTTATGATTTTAGCGAGGGACCTTCCAGTCGTGTTTGTGGTGGCAAAAACAGGTATTGTTAGCTGGAACATGATGTTTTCTGAACTCTAACCAAGTGTTTTTTTTAGCCTAAACCAGCACAGCGTTGTGACGAGAAAAAGTAAATACTGAACTCAAAGAGACGTAAAGCTACGACAGAGAGAAACATACATTTTGATCTGATCTGTAGTTTTGCAGAAATGAACTTTGCCAACATTTGTTCTGACAGTTGCGTAGCTCTCCGTCCCATCGCTCAGATTGTTCAACACTCATATTTAAAACCAACCGACCAATCAACCATCTTTAAATTCATACCACCATTCCACAACAAAAGTGATCTCACAACACTTTCAAACTGGAGCAGGTCTTGACCATCCTCCTCAATTAATGTATTTACAAAGACCCAACATTCACCAACGAGCACTCGGTGACAGTACTGAGAAAAAAACTGCCTTTCAACAGGTAGAAACCTCGAGCAGAACTCAGAGCGTGTCTGCTGCTCTATATAGTCTCTATAAATATATCTGCACATCAATGCAATCTGTAGCAAAAGATACGATGTTGATATCAAAGGTGTTCTGGCTTCTGTTTGTAGATGAACTGACCAGTCACATGTGAGTAGGGTTGCTGAGGCTGATAACAATTGATTTTGACTTTGCTATTCTGAAATGAACTTCATTCATACGCAGATACGATATCTGTCCACTCTCAACTTCATTCTTGTATCTCAAGTTTCCAATCGGACTGTAAGACTGGACCAGCGCACAGAAGAGGAAATATTGGCCCAGATGATCTTTTTCCGTACATCTGCAAGTCTTAAAACATTAGTCGTTGCCCCCAGCGGCCAAATCGTTGTCAGATTATAGCAGACAGGTGTTGAGATTGACATAGAGTGTCTGGTGGGGATGGAACTCAACGATTAACACCACGATAAGATCTAACTTAATTTATGCAGAAGAGAAAAGAAAATGTTGCTGGAAAAACAGTGGATTACAATAAATTATTAAAGTCCACAAAACACTGAAATGCTTTTTTTTAAACCTCTGGTGTTTGTACGGATTAAACAATCGACATGTAAAGGTGCTTGGAGGTAGATTTTGGTTACCTGTTCCTTCCTGTTTTCTGTCCTACAGCTATTATTTAACCAAATGCTGGCTGTAGTTTTGTATTCAGTGGACAGACATCAGAGTGACTTAACGCTCGGCATGAAGCGAATAAGCATCATTATGTCAGGTAAATAAAAAACATGTTTAAACGTCGTGTTTTAATGAGCCAACCAACACACAGCGGAGTCGCTCTCGGTGTAGTCAAAATCTTTCCAGAGGACCTTTCAGACCTTCCAGTGTTGATACCAACACATTTCTGCCGCATTATCCTTTTATCACCAGGTTCAGTTTGTTTTTTCACACAGATTGTTGTTGCAATGCAATGTCTAATCAAAGTTACTCACTCACACACACTGTTCCGTGACGCGTCTCTTTGTGCTGCAGTCGATCGCTATGAATCACGGCGAACATAATGAGGCGCAGTGAGACTGATAGACCCGGCAGAAAGCAGGCACCAACTCAGAGGAACAGTAAACATACATTCATTTTTATCTTAATTGCCACGGTGAGTAAGCACCTGAGCTCTGGGGCTGTAATCCCTCTGACATTTGCCTTTAATGCCAGACTTCATAACATGGACACTCACACACTACTAATGGATCAATGCAGTTTGTACTTATCAGACTTTTTTTTTTAAAAAAGTCCAAAACTCTTGACTCTGACGTGATAATACCCGGAAAAATAAAAACATTGTTCGATGGTGGAATATTATTTGATTTACAATCGTGTTTCTGTACAAAGGACGAGACTTTCTTCTGAACTTTGAGTTTCCCCAGTCATGGAAATGTCAGATGGTGATGATGGAGAAACAATTTTCTATAGCGGAGAGAACGCGACATGATGTGAACATGAACGTCTTGTAAATCGAGAATCAAATTATATTTAGAGACCTGCAAAAAATGTCAGCCTCCCCTTCTGGCTGAGGTTCACTCAAAGGACTAGAGATCGATATGAGGTCCATACTCCACCCTTCGCACAACGAGGGGCCGTTTGTCCAAACACTTTGTATACAGTTCACATCCTGTCATCACCGGAGACCAAAGCCACGAGCCCGATTCTTGCAACAACCCGCCGCCTCGTATCGGGAAAGGTTGGGAAAGAAGGCTTTGGCGAAAAGGTCAGGCCACCTTTTTGTTATTGAAAATCATTGGCTGCTAAAGATCATGACATTAAAAGTATGAGCAGAGAGGCCGTAAGAGAGCGGCGGCCGGGAAGAGCTGATGAGGCCGTGGTGGCAAAGACGGAGGGATGGAGGGATGAGAGAGAAGGGCAGGTGAGTGACAGTAAGAAGAGACAGAATAATACAATCAGTGATGGACAAAGTATTCAGAGCTTTACTCATGAGTCGATGGGTCACTTCATGTGGAAGCTGTTGACAAAATTGCTGATTTTTCATTAGAGATATTAATATGAAATATGACAAACACTAGACGCCAATAAAATGAGGTGTGTCTCATTCAACCAGTATAAGAAGACATTTCTTCATTGATTTTCACTCAATTGATCACATTACCTGAAAGCTATTAAAAAGCAAGGTGATATACGTGGAAGCGATTGACAAAAAAAGCTGATTTTTCTTGAATAATATTCATTTGAAATATGACGAGTAACGACTAAATAAATAAAAAAATGAAGTGTATCTCATTTAACCAGAATAGGAAAATAATTGGGAATTAATTTAGAGTCAGTGGGTCACGACTGAAATCAATACAAAGCGATTTCCCCTTCAACCAGTATAGGAACAGAATTGCAGCATTGATTTTGACTCAATTGATCACATGACCTGGTAGCTATTGAAACAAAAGGTGAATATACATGGAAGCTACTGACAGAAATACAGATTCTTTATTGAAAACACAAATTTAAAATATGACGAGTAATGACTAAAATCAAATAGAATGAGGTGCGTCTTATTCAACCACCTCAAGAAGACATATTGGCATTGATTTTGACTCAATTGATCACATGATGTAGACGCTATTGAAAAAAATGCCACTTCTTCATTTAAAATAATAAGAGGTGAGTCTCATTCAAGACATGTCGGCATTGATTTTCACTCAATTGATCACATGACCTGGAAGGTACTGAAAAGCCGACAGTTATTTTAGATTCAAGTGTTTCTGTAAAATCAATGAATTACACATTAACAATCAGAATAAACAAGTTCTCAGTCCACGTAGTTGGAGGATTAATGGTCGTCTGACAAATCAATGCAAACACCAAGTCATTTCCAGAGGTGGTTTGTTGTTGTAGCAGACAAATGATCACATATAGTGCTGCTGTACAGTGAAGGAGTACAAAACGTCGGGGCTGCCGATTTATGGGGAACAAAATAATAAAAAAGCTGAAACAGCAGCTTCTTTTTTTGGGGGGGGGGGGGGGGGCTGGACTTTTCATTTAGCTCTGAGTAAAAAGTTGAACTTGTACAACAACCACAGCGTCTGTTTTACTGCGGTGTTTACTGTCCTACTTCTTGTGATGAAAAGCAGGTTTGTGAAAGCACAAACTGTTGAGAAACATTCCTCCATAAAATCAATTGTCATCCCGCAGTGAAAATGAGGCCAACGTGCTAAAGGCTGGAGAATTAGACATACTGTATGTATGTAGGCTAACGCTGCGCTAACAGAGACTCAGTGGAACCAAATGATTAGAGCAGCAGACAAACCCTGCAGAGCAACGAGCGAGGAAGCCTTCCTCCTAGATCTGTGCTGCTGTGTGTGTGTGTGTGTGTGTGTGTGTTTAAGTGGGTTGCTCTCAGCACAAACCAGATAAAAGCTGCTCGGATGTGGACCTAGTTTTGAGCGTGTATTTTCCTTATACTGTCCTGTAGATGCACATACAGAATAGAATGAATATATCCACCAACAGATTAATTTGGTGGAAGTGGGTCACTGAATACAGTCAGAAGTTCAGCTAGAAAGCAGGAAAATCCCTCCGCAGAGTTAATCATCTAACCATCAATCTAAAGTTCTACTGTCTTATTTCATTATTAATATTATAATGCCATATTTTTTATATTGTTGCAGTTTTACGGAAGTGAAGTCGCAGGAACTTTTTAGTAGTAATCTTTGAGGGAAATCAGAATTTCAGAAAGGAAATGTGTCGTATTAGCTTCATGTTAGCTCTGACAGCTAATTCAGATCATCAGTAATATACTACGTTAATAGTAGATGTGCACCGCCCCTGTTACTATTAGATCCACAACAACATGTCTGACAGTGCTGACACGGTTCACACACACCCTTAAGTCTCAAGTTTTCAAGACATTTGGATTTCAAAAGACAGACAGGAAAACTGGACACAAGTCTGCGGTCTCATTTATAAAACTGCAGAGAATCCACACTAAATGTTGGCGTGTATACAAATGTGGAAATGTGTGTGGATCCGCCCTCACAGCACCCACATTCAAACATAAATGGTTGATGCAAAGTGTCTCATGAGTGTCGATGCACAGGAATGGGCCGCTGATCGAGTGAATCATCATCACAACGGGAGAAAGATGAAGAAAATACATATTTCTGGCTCAGAGAACGAGGTGTTCCTTGGCAACACAAACACACATACAGTACATATACTGCAATATATCGTGATACTTCCACCTGGTTTTCGATACTCTGGCACAGTCAAGGCAGCGTCAAAAGATTCAGTGAATGAATACAGAATTCCTGCACTTTACCTTTTTAGAGGTATTTTGTGTTCTTCAGTTAGAAAGATATTGTGATGCATCATTAGACGTCTTGCAATGTATCGATTATCGGTGAATCGCTGTATCGTGATATTATCATTATCGGGGCAAATGTATCGGGGATCGCATCGTATCGTATTATAATCGTATCATATCGTATCGTGTCGTAATCGTATCGTATCATACTCGTATCGTATTGTAATCGTATCGTATTGTAATTGTATCGTATCATACTCGTATCATATCGTATCGTATCATATCGTATCGTATTATAATCGTATCATATCGTATCGTATTGTAATCGTATCGTATCATACTCGTATCATATCGTATTGTAATCGTATCATATCGTATTATAATCGTATCATATCGTATCGTATTGTAATCGTATCGTATCATACTCGTATCATATCGTATTGTATTGTAATTGTATCGTATCATATCGTATCGTATTGTAATCGTATCGTATCATACTCGTATCATATCGTATCGTATTGTAATCGTATCGTATCATATCGTATCGTATTATACTCGTATCATATCGTATCGTATTGTAATCGTATCGTATCATATCGTATCGTATTATAATCGTATCATATCGTATCGTATTGTAATCGTATCATATCATACTCGTATCATATCGTATCGTATTGTAATCGTATCGTATCATATCGTATCGTATTATAATCGTATCATATCGTATCGTAATCGTATCGTATCATATCGTATCGTCTCGTATCGTGAGTTACTGCTGTGACTCCCACCACTAATATATATACATACTACAGATGAAGAGTGACAGGAGGTGTGGTGAGATGACAGAGTGTTGTTCGACCACGTCCTCATTAACTACAGGTCAACATAACGACGATGTCTTTGCTTTAAAAACGTTGCCTTCGGTCTCTCGTCTGCTCTGTGAAAGCTTTTAGCAGGCGGCGTTCTGATGGTTGCACAGACGCATCAGAAGCAGCTAATTATGCTTTCTGGGTGAACGTAGGATCACAGTGGTGTATAATTACCGTAAACAATTCTGAGCTTAATTACAGTCAACGTCCGCGGGTGTCTGTCTCTGTTTTAGGGAGCTTGTTAGGGGACATTTCATAGTTTTTGCATACACACGTATATTCTGTGAGCGAGACATATATTGTGTATCTGAGAAAGGAAACTCTCAGTCTGGAGGTTTTTCAAAGCGAAGAAATGCTTTGATTTATGCTCCAAAAGGCAGATTGGGTTAAGCAGTGATGGAAATGAGGCCTTTAAGGTAAAAAAAACAAACAAACAACTCAAGTAACGACTCCTTCACCATTCATGTGTCACTCAGCGGCAGGTTTTTTCAGGACTTCATGCAGCTGCTGTGTGATATTTGCTGGACTCCTTCTAATTCACTAAAGTCTGTGATGTTGCAGAAACAGAGTGTGCAGCCTGAAGCAGGTGGAAATAACTGGCAGCACAACGTCAGCAGTTGGTAGAAAACGCTGACCAACACAAAGCGCTCCATCAACCGAACATTAAAGAATCAATACTGTGAAAAACAAAACTCAAGTGTATGAAGAGATGGAAGATGGAGAGAGAGAGGGAACTCCACCTCCCTCCTCTGTGGTGCAGGTAAAACTAATCATACTTGTGTAGATGGAGCTAATAGCCCTTCACCATTCATCAACGCTACACCTGAACACATCAAACTATCGCTGAATGAGAAACACAAATCTGACTATCAAAGAAAAACATTAGATTCAAACTGGTGAGTCATAATTATGAGCGAAAAAGACTAAATTGATGTTGTACTTGTGACTTTATCTCATAATTTGATCTTTAAGTCTCATGACTGAGACACAATTTTGACTTTTTCTCCTATAATAGTGAATTTATGTCATGATTATGATCATTATGAGATTAAAAACCAAAAGTGATCTCATACTTTTGACTTGTTTATCTCATAACTACGACTTTTTATCATAATTTTGACTTTTTAACTGATAATCGATTCTTTTTACCTCATAACTAAAGTCTTGACAACGTTTGATCTCATAATTATGATAGCTTTGACATAAAAAGCCAGACTTGATCTCTTACTTTTGACTCTTAACTTATAATTGTGACTTTTTACAGTATAATTTTATATTTCTTTGAACTCTTAATGACTTTTTATCTCAAAATTTAAACTTTTTAACTCATAGTTTTGACTTAACTTGATGATTTTGATATTTTATGTAATACTTGAGACTTTTTATAATAATTTAAACAATTTAACTCATATTTTTGACTATTAAATATTTTTACCTGATAGTTGTGACTTTTTATCTCATAATTTCACATTTTATCTAGAAATTTTGACTTCTATTTATTTTATAATCGTGACTTTCCACAGGAATATGATTTACAAAATAAAGGTTAAGTTTTCATACGTTTTTGGGGGGGTAAACTGGCATAAATGGGCTTCCGTAGCTGTCAGATGGAGGATGGGGGACTCCACCTTCACCTCCTCTGTGGTGGAAGCTCACAGCTCATCATCTAACAAAGCTTCATCAAAGCAACTATAATTAATATCTTTCTAAATAACGTATTCAAACGACGATGTTAACTCTGTCCACACTGACAGGATCTCCCTCAATATAAATTCTCCATCATCCGTCTGTAAATGTATAATTCAGATTGTTTCCTTTGTAGAAACTCAACCAATTATTTCAGATTAATGAGCTGTGTGATTATCACCTGAAGTAAATTAATGCATCAGCCTGGAGTCACATGAAGAAGTATCTGTATTTGTGTGTCAGTCTCTCCTCTTCCTCCCTGATCGACTCTAACGCGACACCTGGTGGCAGGAGGCCGCCACTGCAGCAACACATTGCTCTGAAGCATGTGTGTTTGAGCATGTGTTATGTGATCATGCGTCTGTACTGGAGGTCTGTGGTGGGAGCTGTCAGTCTGCTGCTGTTAACAGGGAGAGGAGAGAGGTGGACACACTCTTGTGAATTTTATTTTAAAAATACAAAGTGTCTGACATGTTTTCTGTAGGATCTCCTGAGGCAAAATGTATAATTTGTTTGCCTAATTTTGAGAGATTTGCTCTCTTTTAGCCAGACATACAACATTCTGGGAGATAAATAATGTCTTAAAACGTACAGCAGAGGTCAAATGTACCTTGAAACTGACTGTGCACAGCCTCGGTTCAATCTATATGTTCCAGAAGCCACTGAAAGTATATAAAGCCATCCGTCAATTCAGCTGAAATTCAGACGATTCAGCCGTTATTTTGTCCCCTCGAGACCTTCAATTTGTGTCCCTGTGAGCCCAGTGAGCACCCGTTCCACACAAATAGGTCAACTCAGTTTGAGCGCTGCAGCAGGATTATAGTGACAATTGACTACAGAGGTTTTCCTTAAAAAAAGGATATAAAACGAGAGCAGTTTCCACACTGCGAAATGACTGCTGCGTTTTTTTTTTTCTTCCTCTAAAAGCCTGAGACAACGAGATGACTGACACCTGCTCTGTCCTCCCTCTGAAACACAGCGAGAGCTCAGTAATGGACAGGAGAGGTCTGCTGTGTTGGAGGAGTGATGTGAGAGCGACAAAACGACAGAAAATTAAAGAGTCTGACTGAAGAAAGACGGGAGAGGATCAAATTAAGGCGGACGCCGAGTGTCCGTCAAACCAAAGTTTATCACGTTGAATGTGCGAGGTTTTCAAATGAGCAGAAAAAGCAGGACACTGATGAATTAATAAGTCACACTTTAATTTGTGAGGTGTTTTACTGCGCTTATTTTTGTGCAAATAGCTATATTGCTGATTTGACCACACGATATGTAATTTCTGCTTCAAGGTCTCCATGAATACAAAATAAAAGAGGTGTATGTTGAGGGTTGTTGCAGATCCAGATCCTTCTGGAGGAATAAACACCTGGAGTCGCATCAGATTCTGCTCTGATCCGGAGCTGTTCACTGACGGGAGGAGAGCTCAGAGATGACTTTTAACATCTGGGGATAAAAATGTGGATTCATCTTCACTCCTGATTATCAGCCTGACTGAGTGTAAATGGAGGGGAAATGTACTTTCACTGAGAGTTTGACCTGAGTTGACTGAATGTAGTTATTTTAACACAAAATCTGATCTTTTCTGAAACTTAACCAAGTCGTTTTGTGCCCAAACCTTCCAAAACAGCGACAATTTCACCATGTTATTAACAGTCTAACATGTGAGCTGTTTGTCAGCAAGCTTTATTTTGAAAGTCTCAGCAGACGTACAGTAGCACATTAAGTTTCATTGTTAACTTGACCGCGTTTCACATTCAAAGCTGACACTCGGGAGGTCAGTGAAGCTCAAGGCTGCTAACCAAGCTGCCTTTTTGTTGTAAAATACCATTTATACTGAGACTGGACTGATTATTGACTCCGGCTGATTATCAGGCCGGTATTCAGCATTTTCCAATTATCGATATCGGTGATTTTTCCCGTCAGATTGCCGAGAAAATAAACAAGTTAAAACATGTGCTACTTTGGCTCTGATGCAACGTCCTCTCACGAAGTCTGATCGGTAACACGTAACATTTAATAGCTGATAAACACTCAAATGATTTGAATCTTCAGAGTAACTAAATGAACGCGTATTGATCTTAACAAGAACATTTATTAAGTGAATTGTAGTTTATTTCAGGTTAAAGTTTATTCTGTCATTTTGTGTTTTCTGTAAATGACTATCAGTTGGTTTTCAGCCTCCTGGAGTTATAATAATCTAATAATCATATCAATCGACCCCTAATTAAAAATATACTGCATACCGCACCAACCTGTCGAGGCAGATTGATTCTGGTTCTGCTCGTTGTTGGGTCTCTTTAAGTAAATCATTAAAGAAGTGTGGTTTGGACCTACTCAAGTGTCATGAGATGACTTGTGAATTGGCGCTGTAGAAATAAAGATTGATTGATGATTGATTGATACATTTCCTGCTAAAATGACAGTTTTGTGGCAGAGTAAACGTCAGCAGAGCGTGTTGTTGACGTGGAGCAGCAGAGAGGAGAGAAAAGCTCAACAGATGGAGCATCGAGAGCAGCACACAGTCCGATTTACAAACCGCTTGACCGATGAGATGAAATGACCCGTGGGTCCTGCACTCACTCTGAACCTGGACATATGCCGTTTAGCGGATTAATTGATTGAAGGATGATCTTGAAATACAATCATCTGTTGATACGCACTGAAAATCAAACCTCAGATGGAACAATTTCAATAAACACGATTTCTTTCCAAAAAGAACAACACATTTCTTGATTTCTTCAGCATCTGATTGGTGTTAAGTAGAATCTGCTGTTTATTTATTGAAACAAATGTTGTCAGGTCTGCTGTCAGACATGTTCTGATCCGACATCGCTTATAAAAAACAAAAAAAAACCTTCTTGGACTGTGACGGAGCAGTTGGTGAAAGTCCGAGAGCGGCGCAGAGATTTGACCCCGATGCTCTGTTAAACAGCTAATGCTTCACATCCCAGGTGGAAAAACGCTTTCACTGGCTTCACTCTGCACCACACACACACACACACACACACACACACACACACACACACTCGCGCACACACACACACACACTCGAGCACACACACACACACAAAGCGGCGTGAGCTCGGTGTTTTGCGGTGCTGCAGCTCGTCTGTATCATCACACTCGGCTGACTCTGAAATCTGATCAGGGCTGCTGGGACCTTAAATGACTGTGAGAGAGGAGAGGCAGGAATCTGTGTGTGTGTGTGTGTGTGTGTGTGCATCAGAAAAATGAGCGAGACAGAAGGACGGAGAGGCGTGCAGTCAAGCGTACGGCACAAGTATTTTTTTCTGGGTTGTGTGTACAAGAATGTTATTAGTGCACTGCCATCAACATGCCCATCCTGTGTGTGTGCGTGTGTGTGTGTGTGTGTGTGTTGTCCTCCTGTCTTTGTGAACACCATCGTTCTATTTTCTTTTAACAAGTTTAAAAAATGAGTACTTTTTGTCTCATTTCCTGGAGAGGGTGTTTGGCGTTTCGGGCCCTACTTTCACGACGACGCCACGACCAGTGAAACCAGTTATCAGCTCTCATAGTTTAGTATTTTCCACAACACACAGGTTTTGCCCATCAGAGCCAATGCAAAGTGAGTTGTTGGTATTTTGATGTAAACAGAGTTGTGTAGCGGTGACGTATTTCTGTAGGCTAACTGAAGTTAGCATCGCTCTGGTTCCCTCCACAAAAATGCTTTTGGAATTTTGGATTATTGCTGAAAATAAGCTCTTGAACGATTTGTTCATCAAGAGAATCTCCACAGATGAACACCACCAGTGTATACTTAATGTTTAGCAGTAAGAAGCTAACGTTGCTGTGCTAATGCTATAAACAGACGTCATCACGGTCACATGACTTAAACGTCACCACCATTTAGCGTCTTACTACGCAATTACTACACAGGTTTTCTATAAACTGATCAAGGTACAAGTTGTAAAGTCAGAGTTAGAATAGTGTGTAACTAAAGTGGCCTGTGAAGACGGACTAGTGAGTAGATGAGTCTACATATTCGCTGTGAGGACGTTTAACAGCCTCTGTAATCTCATTCAGACACTTGTTAGCAACCGCTAAATGTTTCTGACACACAGAAGTGCTTTATAATTAAAACTGTGGGACATTTATTCATGTATCTTATCTTTCTAGGTTTTAGGACTCATTTCTGCATCACGCTATAGAGAGCGAGAGTCACATCTGGCCTGGTGTGCCCCGTTATACCTTATTTTGGATTTATTTACGCAGGTAAAGAAAAAATTCTGTTTGGTGTCACGACCCCTGAGAAATGTCAGGTCTTTCCATCAGAATGTGAGCCATTCTGTCCTAAAACATTTAGAAAGTCTAGAAGAGACACAAGGTTAACTTATTTTATCCCCATTCAAGTTAGCCGAGTGCTAAACTGGAAGTTAGCCGACTCGGTTGGTGCACACGCTCTGCGGGCCACACAACACTGAAGATCCGGGTATTTTCAAAGGCGGGAAGTCGAGCTTTTCTAGCTTCATGCACCACTGAGGAGCTTTAACAGGAACGACTGAGATGAGGCACTCGAGAGCACATCAAGTCGTAAAGCCGCATCCTTTGAGCTGTCGCGGAAAACTTAAATCACAGTCATCAGCAGCATCAAACTTACAAAGTCCACATGTTTGCATCTGCAACCGTCTAATTTTGACATCACATCACAATCCTCTCACATACGGCCACTAACAAAGTGATTAATACCCGTCTACAGACTGTCCCTTTAAGGCTGGGTTAAGACAACATGCTGTAGAGGTGTGTGTGTGTGTGCGTGTGTGTGTGTGTGTATCGCTGGCAGAATCAGGCGTCATGCTGTGTGTGATTTATGAGACGAGTTGTGCAAAGTGATGATCGCCACAGGAGTCCACTGCCCACACACACACACACACACCAGACACACAAACACACACCAGACACACATACACACACAGCCACACACACACACACACACACACAGCCACACACACACACACAGACGTCTTTATGTTTTTAATGTTAGCGTATGTGTTTCTGAGGCGATGTGGGAGTATAACTGTGTTTACATTAAAGAGGGAACATAAGCTGTTTGTTCACAGCGCAGACGTACTGCAAAACCACACACACCTTTATTTTGACACCAGTGTGTTCATGCTTTGTGTGGGCGTGTGTGTGTGTGTGTGCAATGATGTTTCTGCAGTAACAAGATGCCTCGCAGTACAAAGAGACATCGTGGACGGCAGCAGCTCATTTTGTTTCTCCACCTGTGTCTTCTGAAACACGCTGAAACTCTCAGCCGAGTGTTTTTAGACACACACGCCCCAAAAAAGTGTAGATGTCTAAACACACACATCCGTGTGTTTACTCATTTTAAATCCGGGGCTGGTCGCTGAAGCGCCGCTGAGCTAACAGCTAACGCGAGCCAGTCTCCACACAGCTCTTCAGTCTGCTTCTATTTTCTCCTCTCTGGCCTTTTGTTCTGATTCAATTAAGAGTTAGTGAAGAGGGTAAAGGCGCTCCGAGCTGATGACAGCGCATCCAACAGCGAGACTACGGCAACAACCACAATCCGCCTTTATTTTGACAACGGCAATCAGCTCCAGTCAGCGTTTCGTGTCGGGCGAAGTCAGCTCCCTACAAATGACGGTTATTTTAGACGACGCTCCAGTCAAAACTCGTAGGACTCAGACTTCTCCGACAAAAACACGAGACCTGCCTCGGACACGAGATGTTGTGGAAACCCTTCGGAGCAGATCATCGCATCGAGAGAGCACGACTCTGGGGAGGAGGAGAGGAGTGAAGTGGTCTGAGAAGTCATCGTCAGGAGGGAGCGAGAGTCACAACCCCGCGTTTTTACAACCAACCAGTGAACGACGACAGACAAATCACTGTTGAGCTCATTTGAACTGAATCACACGCGTGATGTTTGTTAATTTTTAAAGATCAGTTTTCAACTTGAGAGAGTCGAAGTCTGTCAAAAAAACTGAACAGATACAAGACTGTCAAAGTATGTAATTATAAAGACTACACACACAAAAGTCAAGCAAGTGCAGTCGTCTGGTTTCACACTCACCACAGATTTACCTTTTTTAAAATACATTGATGTGATGTCGTTCAAAGTGCGATTTTACACTAAACAAGTGGTATTTTTTACTGTCTTTATGACAAACTTTCTTTAAATCGTGTGTGTAATTCACAGCACACTTCCAACGGGATAAAAAACGTAACTTTAACTTTGCCTGGGAAAACAAAACAAAGGGTTGAAGGGTTGGTATGATCTGTAGAGCGACAGAATAAACGTTGTGTTCAACGTTTGCTGGTTCCTTCCTTTTCTTCCTTTTCTTCCTTCGTCGGACTCTCACGTCTCGACTTCATCCGGCCCGCTGCTGTTTGTTCGCCCTCTGCCGCTCGCTGCTTATCGCCCGTCCGATCTGCGTCACGTCTTCCAGACTGTCGCCTTATCCGAGCGGTCACAGCTCCTAAGCTGCCTCTCAGCCTCCACCTCTCCCCGACTCCTTTACTTTTTACTGTTTGTCTATTTCATATCTCTTCTCCCGTCTTCCTCTTATCTCCTCCTCTCCACCTTCTACCTCCTCTGTGATCTCTCTGTCGTCTATTCTCTCGTTATCTTCCTCCGCACCGTCCCTGTGCTAGGACCACCCGTGTTCCCTTTTCTATCCCCCCTCGCCACGTGATAAGGAGCCCAGGTGGCATGATGGATTTCAGTCGGGCCGGGAACAGTTTGCTCCCGGGCTACGGCGGGTCTGGATTGTGCTGGATAAGCAGGTCAGATGGAGCTGGCGTGTGCGCCGAGAAAACAGCTGACAAGAAGCAATAAGAGGAGCAAAAGCTTGGCCACCCAGAGACAAATGCATCTCCTTTTCACGGGGGGGGAGAGACTGGTTGGGGCAGAGGAGAATAAGCCATTTCCATGTGAAAAGCTCAGAGGAAGAAAGAGGAAGGTGGGGGAGATCTAAATCAGAGTCACTTTATCCGACAACTATGATAAATGTGCAGGAATATGCCTCGGAGCCACTGGTGCAGAGAGGTTGGCACCTCGCAGAGTTTCCCTGCACATACTTATGAAGGAGAAAGAATCGGGTACGTTAAAAGCAACAGACTGGCTCACAGGTTTACAGAGCGTGGAGAGCCGCGTGGAATCGATAAGATGTCACGTAAACCGCAGGAGAGGCACGGAGGACGCGAGGAACCATCGAGCAGAGAGGACAGACCTTTAGCTCATCCTGCTGATTCTGCTCCTCCACGTCCTCCTCGAGTGGACACACGCCTTTTGTTAAAAAGTAGATTTAAAATGCTCAAAGTTTCCCTCAGCGAAGGAATTAAAAGAGCTTTGAACCCGAACTCGTTTTCACGCTGAAATCTGGAGAATAGAAGCGGTCACGACTCAGGAGAAAACAGCTCTTTTCATCGGATGAGTCAACCTTTTGATCAGCAAGGCGGAATTGGATTCCCAAAATAAAAACGTGCTCAAAGAGAAGAATTTTCTCCACCTGAAAACAACAAAGTCGAGACCAAACGACTTTATTCTTTTAGATAAAAATCATGCAGAATTTAAAACATTTAACAGATAAAACTTCAAACACAACAAGCAACTCATCAGCAACACACCGCTGCAGTCTGCGGTGCTGAAACCTGGAGATCAGTTTGCATATCTGCACCCGCTTCGGCTAATTAACTTAAATGACAGGAAATAGAAAATAAAAACGTACCCAGATCGCATTTTGTACAAACAATGTTCCACGCCAAAAACTACGATATAAACACCATAGATTACAATTTTCTACTTTCACTGAGTTACATTTTTCAACCAACATCAGTCGTGATAATATCTAAAATATAAAATATTCATTCATTTTTTGAATTTTAACCCTTTAAATTCCAGTTTGCTTTCATGATGCCACTGTTTATTACATGTACAAGACGAAAACTATTTTTCTGCCAGTTTTTGAGATGATTTGATGTGGTCTCTTATCAGTTGCATGAGGGTTAGGTTTTATTATGAGGCAAAAGAAATAGTAGAAACTACAGAAACTCCTCCAGGACCACAGAATGGAAGCCAGACAACATGGGAAGCACGATGTTATTCTGTTACGACGGTGGTAGTTTTAATGGTTTATGATATGAACAACAGTTTTAGCTGTCTGTCTGTCATACACACTGTGTATTATAGAAAGAAACAGGATAACGAACTGACTTTTATGAAAATGACCCAAAAATGAAATTAAAATAACTTGAAATGTCCCACAGTTTAATAATAAAGCCCTCCAGTGTGTTAAAAACAATTAGCGGTTGCTATCAAGTGTCTAAATGAGACTACAGAGGCTGTCGGGGACATTAAACGTCATCACAGCGATCATGATTATTTTCAGTGATAATCTTAAATCCAATTCAAAAAGCTTCTTCATTGAGGAAACAGCTAAATTCACTTAGCCTACAAAAACACGCCATCGTACACCACCCTCCTCTCTTTATGTGCCATCAGTGACCAACCAGAGCTAAACAGCCCTAGCTGCATCCTTTCCCTTTCTGTCACTGTTAGAGCTGGGACGACGCGTTGACGTAATCGACAACATACATTTGTCGACATGAATAATTTGCGTTGACGCGTCGTCCCAAATAGGAAGTGGTAGTATCTGCGGAGGCTGAGAATAGCCCCTCTCACACAGAGACGCTGCATTAACGCCGCAGCGGCGGTTCATCAATTCTCCGCCGTTGGTCATTCACACAGAGCGAAGCACCGCTGGAATAAGGATGAACCGCCATGTAACTCACACAGAAAGCTGCACTGCCACTCCTAAAGAGACGTGACGGTACACGTCATGATGATGACGTCGGGGTGTTCCCCCTGTCAATCTAAACCCTCGGATTGTTTATTCTGGAAGGTGAAAGAGTTACGTTTTTCGTGCTAAATTACATTATTACATAATCACCATCAGTGAACAGGTTGCTGCGTGACACTTGCGGGGGCGGAGGCTGTTTTCTGAGAGAAAGTTCAGTGAAGTCTCGGTCGGGAGGGCTGATCATCAGGGTGATTTCTATTTGCCGGTGACAGACGCTGTTTTTCAGGCAGAAATGTGACGAAGAGTCGGAAGGACAGGCGGGAGGACAGACGCTGCTACGCCTACAACTGTGGTATTTTTTTCCTCATATAAATTACCAACGACAGTTACAGTTACTACGTTACTTTTGTTTGGTCATGTAACGTTTAATTAATCGTTAGATTAGTCGACTAATCAAAAAATAATCGCTAGATTAATCATTTGAAAAATAGTCATTTGGGCCAGCTCGAGTCACTATCAATAAAGCAGAATATGCTAAATAATTTAAGAAAAACAAGAATAACTAGAATTACCGTCTTGGAAAAACTGTGAAAGAACCGATTTGAAGGCGCTGAGGAGATCAATGTTCTTCACATGAGTCTATAACATGAATCGGCACCTTGATGTTTCACACCGGTCAAGTTAAAGCGCACATCCATGTGTGTCCAGATTCATATGTGTTGACTTTAAAGGAATTTAATAAAAGATATTAAGTGTGATCACCCTTTCACACTAATCTTTGCAGGCCTGTGATAATTATTCGCCAGATTTTGAAGCTGATTAATTTTTTTACCTTTTTCATATTCAAGGCACAGATACATTAAAATTAAAATCCACAATAACAAGGCCCGAGGTCTCTACAACGCCGACCCTTAACCCTAACTCTGGGAATGTGTGTTTGTTTTGGCGTCGTATCGAAGCTTCCCCCCCCCGACACACACATCACTCCGCTGGCTGCAGATCACACAATCCACCCACTGATACCTCCTCTGCTCTCTTTTGTCTTTTTTCTGCTTTTTTCATCACAATCACACGGACAAAAAAAAACAAAAAAAACAACTGCAGGCAGCGAAGTGTCCGCTCACATCTCAAATAATGTGTTTTGCTGCTGGATTTCTTTATTTAGGACTTCCAGACGTTTTGAAACGCTGCCAAAAACCCACTGACGCTTGCACAGGTGGCATAAAGTGGACACTTGAATTTATGAGGACGGAGAAAACAGATGAGTCACCTCCTTGAATAAACATACAGTCTGGCAGCAGATTTCACCAGTAATCCAAAAGTCTATGAAACTGAACCAGCGAGGACCTCAGACTGCAGGATGACATCACTGCAACAGGATAGAAAAATACAGAGCAAATATATCTTAAAACCAAAAAACGCATTCACGTTGTAGCAAACTTAGACAACAGAACGACACAGTTAAGTTTAGAATTAAACATCGTGGTTTGGTTCATGGCAATGGACCAATGATTGTAACTACTTAACTCACAAAAGTCTTCCTACGTCACGTACGGGATGTTACTTCAACGCGCTACTATGTTAGAATTACTCTCCCTACGTCACGTACGGGATGTTACTTCAATGCGCTACTATGTTAGAATTACTCTCCCTACGTTACGTACGGGATGTTACTTCAACACGCTACTATGTTAGAATTACGTTCCCTACGTCACGTACGGGATGTTACTTCACCACGCTAATATGTTAGAATTACTCTCCCTACGTTACATACTGGATGTTACTTCAACACGCTACTTTGTTAGAATTACTCTCCCTACGCTACGTACTGGATGTTACTTCACCACGCTACTATGTTAGAATTACTCTCCCTACGTTACATACTGGATGTTACTTCAACACGCTACTATGTTAGAATTACGTTCCCTACGTCACGTATTGGATGTTACTTCACCACGCTACTATGTTAGAATTACTCTCCCTACGTCACGTACTGGATGTTACTTCACCACGCTACTATGTTAGAATTACTCACCCATCCTCTCTTTGTTATAACCATCCACCATCCCTGACCACCTCCATGTATGAACGATGTGGCTCATTATATGACTTCAGTTGTAAAAGCTGCCTTACAATTAACAAAATTATTGGTCATTTTCCAGTTTTGGTTGCTGTTACACTTTACGACTGTTGGTATCGTTGGACTTCTCCAGGGATCGCGGCTTCGACGGGTGCATAAACCATCATTTCGCAATCTAGTGGTGAATCTATCTTGGATGGTAACGACATCATGGCTGATGATCAAGATCTTATATTTAGAGTATGATCGTTAAGCTCTATGCTACGTTTTAGCGTTTACCATCATCTGGTAATCACCACTTGTGGCCACAGTGGCCGCTGTTGCTTTAAAGGTCCTATTTGTATGAAAAATTGACGCTGTGGGATGGCGGCTGACCTGTGTTATATTCCAAAAGCGTCAGTTTTTGACGAGTGAGGAGTGAGACGGAAAACTCAACTTTTCTTATAATCGTCAGCTGAGTCAAGTGATGCTATCTGATGGAGAAGTTGTTTCACAAACGAACATTTTCTTTGTTTTATTCTGAATATTTCCCCAGTATATATATATATATATATATATATATATATATATATATATATATATATATATATATATATATATATATATATATATATATATATAAATATATATATATATATATATATAAATATATATATATATGTATATATATATATATATATATATATATATATATGACCTCGCCTTATTACATGGTTGGATGGAACTCTAAGATAAAAGGTGTTTTTCTTGGGTCTGATAAATGAAACCTGGAGAGTATCTGAGCTGACTAATATTTAGTCAGTTTTGTTTCAAACAAGATATTATCATCAGGGCAAATATAAATGTTACATTGCTGTTTTGATAAAAAAAAAAAAAACTAAAAAAAACCTGGCTGTTTATGAAGAAGATAAAATATTCAGACTTTTAAGAAATGGAACAGCTCATTTGTACAAATCATTTATCTTTCCTCAACTTGTGCATCTGTGTTTTTTGGATTGCGGCCCTTGTTTTTCCAATACTGCTTTTTTAGCAATAGCTCAAGATAAGAGCTGTTTTCTCAGGCCTTTATCATAAATCTCCATGTTAAGTTATTTAGTTCAGAGAGAGCGGCTGAAGCACACTGAAAACCCAAAAAAAACCCCAAAAAACAGATTTATTCGTGGCTGGGAGCGATGCACTGTCAGATCTGCAGAGCTCTCAATTTTGCATCCCTGACGCTCAAACTCCTGCGGCAGACTTTGACTCAACTTATCCAGCTCGGGACACTCAGAAAAATAAGAAAATGATTGCCTCATCCTGGAAGCCAGATCGTTCCAAGTTGTTCAGCCAGGGACCCGCAGAAATATGACAGAATTGTTCTGTTTCTCCAGGACGAAACGGAATTAAAAGCATATTTTAACTTTCTACCTCTGGCTCTACTGAATGAGCAACACAAGCTGCTTTGGGTCAGTCAAACAGTCATAACTGGCTTCGTGCATGTGATTTATTCAACACAACTTTCTCAGCGAGCGATGGATCAATTACATTTTATAACTCTGTTTATCAAAAAGCTTCCAGGTAACAATGAGACGGATGAGTAAAGGGGTAATGTGAAGGGTTCGTCGTAGAGATGAGTGGAAACTTGGCAGAAACTGTGTATCCAACAGTTTCTGCCAAGTTTCCAACAACAACGGCACCTCCGAGGTGAGAAAATCCTCATACATATGTTTTACTTTACAAAGCAGCATGACTCTAAATCTGATCCTCAGACGGTGATCTCCCTCCGAGCAGCCACTCAGACACAAACAGATTGTTTTCCAGCCTCCCGCCTCGCATCGGCTGCGCCCGGCTCATCTCGTTCATCCCCGCGGCCACGGATGAGGTTCTAAGGGGGCGCATCGCAGCGTAATGAGAAGCGGGACGGCGACGGCCTTTATATGAACCGGCGCTCACCTCTGTGATACCCATCTGCTTCACTTAAAGGAAACACGACTCAGTGTTGAGAATTCATATATGTTGTTTATCATGTGCAGAGGAGTCGAGTCTCTGTCAGGAAACAGTGACCTCGTGGATGAATTCTCACTGGAAATGAGTCCGAGGCCCAATCTCAGAGGTCGACAGCTGAAGATCCAAAGCCTTCAGAGCCGTGTAGGAGTTATAAACTTAGGAAAACATCTTTCATAGAGCTGAATGTTTGGATACCAGCGCGTAGACTTCCAGAGAATCTGCTCTGAAATATGGGAGACAGCGAGAATTGTTGTCCTCCCTCTTCAAGGTGTTAGGGATCGATATCAGATACTTTACCTAAATATTATTTGTTTGGGCGACTTTCACCTTAACTGAAGTAATATTTTAACATATCGTTTACTCAAGTGTGACTCTTGAGTAGTTTATATAACACTCAGCAAATTACAATAGTGTAAAACCAGATTTACCAACTGTGGTTCAAAGTTGCGGCTCAGTAAAGGTCATGTAAGAAGTCACGTGGATCAGTGGATTAAATGATTGATCACAGAATCTTAATCTTCTTATTTTGTGATTTTATTTTGCTCACACTGCAAAATCAGCTTATATAAAACTTGCAGTCCTTGCAAACTTGATGTGATGACACTGAACACGTCCCAGTGAGAACAACTGAACTCTGAGAGGATGGACATTTGGATTCTGCCATACTTTGTTTAGGTGTCCAAATACCTTCGGCCATGTAGGGTAAGTATCTCTGATGTGAGCATTATAGTTCAGTGAAGTGTCCAGACATTGAATATAACGCCCCAGGACAGCTGGCTGTGTATTAATAACCGTTGTTATGGAGGACAAACAGTGTTATGGAGTTGACCGAGTCAGCGCCACTGCCGCTGTCAGTCTCACCTGAGGCCGAACGCCAGAACAATGTGAGTCATTGTGGAGCAGAGACTGTTGGAGTGCCTGGTTGTCCTCCATAACAACAGCTGTTATAGTAGAGATAACACACAGCAGGTGTCCTGCAGGTGTACAGGCATTTATGACAAGGTGAAGAGAGTGGAACCTCCCCCACAAAGTGCCACATTTTATATGTCTGGACACTTTAGTGCAGTATAATGATTACACCACAGCCAGTACACATCATGACCAAATGTATGAGGACTCCCTGACTAAGTATAAAATGTGTTATGGGGGGTACACACATAACGATAATCGGGCTGATTTTGCTCCGATTTTACCCCTTCCTGACCACAGAAGATTATCTTCTGTTTTATAAGATCATCCTATAAGATTATCCTGTGGTCTGTGGTGTGTTAAGAGTCAATTTGTCCCGATAATTTGCTCGGAAACGGGTTGCAGCTGACAATTGTAAATGTTAAACTTGTTCAATATTTACGACGAAAAATCTTCATGTGTGTGGGGAAAGCCGACGACTCCTGAGTCACTACTCCGTGAAATGTGACGTGAAACGCAACGTAGCCAACCAGCTGACTGAGGAACACGGAAGCGGACGTAAATAGAAACAGAGGAGAGATCTAACTGTTCCTATGGGAAAAGTAAACTATAAATCCACTCACCTCTAGCTCACTGAGTAGACTGTAAAGTCCTTGTTCCCGCTTTCTCCAGGATTTTTTCCACTTTCTTCTCTTTTTTTTTTTTTACGGATTTTTCGGACAGCAATAGCCCAAGGACCACATGGTGGTCCTTGAAGAGAGTGGAACCTCCCCCACAAAGTGCCACATTTTATATGTCTGGACACTTTAGTGCAGTATAATGATTACGCCACAGCCAGTACACATCATGACCAAATGTATGAGGACTCTAAAAAATAGCCCTTTAGTTATTGCTGTCCGAAAAATCATTCCCTCTTCTATGTCTTCCATGTCTTTCATGTATTAAAACGTTTATTTACTCTTTTTTTATATACAGTCTGTGCTCTTTTCTTTTTATGAAAAGCCCGAGGATGCTGAGGTTGTTGCCATTGGTTACTGTAGATCATGTGATATTTCTGGCTCGGAGGACTAGATTCTAGATCGGCCGTGAAACAGATAATCTTTATGTGTGTGGTGTCCTGTGCTGAGAATATTGGAGCACACCGCACACAGTACGATCAAAGCTGATTTTGTAATCTTCATGTGTGGGGGCTCTACAGATAAAAAATCTCTTAAGATTTATAAAATCCTCATGTGTGTACCCCCCTTTAGTTGGAGATTCCCTTCCAAATACCTGACCGGAGTGGTGAAAGCAAATTTAACCACTAGCTCCCAAGCAGAACATAATAAAGTACTACAGTCCATCAGGGCAACTGTGACACATTGTGTTTTTTTCGAAAGGTGAAAAAAAAAGGTACTTTTTTCCAGATCCGAACCAAAAGATGATGGTAATGGTCCATTCATCATTGATGATCGTGATGACTCATCCTCGTTTCATGGAGATCCATTCAGTAGTTTTTATGTTACGCTGACAATCCAACAGCTGACAAATCGAAGGTAATATAAGCAACTGAATGTTCATAAGTAATTGATTATCAAGACAGCAAGCTTTTGCATTTCATTAGTAAATGAATGCAAATCAGCGGCTTCCTGGAAGGTATGAATAAATCTTCAACTCTTAGATAAAACAACATTCATCAGGAATGTAAAGCAGGCCATACATTTAAGTTAAATATGCAGAATCACAGCCCTTTAGATTAATATTCTAGCAGTTTCAACAAAGAGAAAGTAGTTGTGGTGAATCACTGGGGCTAATCTAACAGCCCGGAGCTATTCATCAGGCCAAATGACCGAACTGAAGCAACCAGAGAAGATCATTTACATAGTAAAGTTCTCCAACAATATGTCTGGCACTGGCAATGGGGAGGGCGCTGGAGTCGGCTGGCAGAGTCATCGACTGGAGCCCCGACAGCTCAGAGAAGGCCTTCCAGAGCAAGAGGAGCTGCTGCTGCTTCGATCAGGAACATCTCAGTCGATTAATCAATGAGGGCGAGGAAAGAGGCATCTCACTGGACTATTAATGTAGTGTTTTTAGAAGTTTTTGGAGTGGCTTTGGAGGAGGTTCGAAGCTTAATACAGTGGTTTTGGAGAAAAATGTAGGCAAACAGGAAGTGAAAAGACAGGAATTTATCATTCTATCTGCTGAAAAACAAACTTTAATGGTTGCTGCAGGAGCAGGAAAAGCCTCCTGATGACCGATACATGTGTTAGATGAAGAGTAATAGCAGGAGAAAGACAAAGATGGAGGAAAAGACACACAAAGCTAAACAGAAATGTGCTCTGGAGGCGCTTCACTTCCCCTCGCTCACCGTGCCCTGCAGGCTAACACACACACTTCCCATCAGGCCGTGCGTTTGTTGTCCAACCCTCAACACAAACACACTCGGTGTGTTTACTGTCAGTGGATTGTTGTACCAGTCGGCGTTTGCCGTGCTGACAAACAGGAAACAGGAGCGAAAAACTCATCCTGAAACCTGAAAGACAGAACGACTGCCGGTGACGTCTAAAAAATATCATCGCACAGACGATGACATGAGCGCTGCAGCGTACCAGCAACAGGACCAGAAGCTGGACCGTCAGAGTTCGGTTTGGGTTTACCGGTTCGTTTTTATGTTACTTGTTTGTTATGTTGGCTCAGTGTTGATCTTTGGTTTCACAACAGACACGAGAAGCCGTCTCCTTAGTGAACGTCCTCCTGTACAGACTGTCACTCAGCATACCTCTTCACCTGACTCCCTCCTTTGCCATCACCAATGGCAGTAGAGGTTGTAGACGGAGGGAGAGAGAGAGAGAGGGAAGAGAGAGAGGGAGAGGGGGAGGGAGAGAGAGAGAGGGATGGAGGAGGAGGGAGAAAGAGAGAGAGAGGGAGGGAGGAGGGAGAGAGAGAAAGAGAGATGGAGGGAGGGAGAGAGAGAGAGATGGAGGGAGAGGGAGGGAGAAAGGAAGAGAGAGGGAGGGAGAAAGAGAGAGGGATGGAGGGAGGGAGAGGGAGGGAGGGATGGAGAGAGAGAGAGGGATGGAGGGAGGGAGAGGGAGGGAGAAAGGAAGAGAGAGGGAGGGAGAGAGAGAGAGGGAGAAAGAGAGAGAGATGGAGGGAGAGGGAGGGAGAGAGAGGGAGAGAACGACAGGGATGGAGAGAGAGGGAGAGGGAGAGAGAGGGAGAGGGAGAGAGGGATGGAGAGAGAGAGAGGGATGGAGGGAGGGAGAGGGAGGGAGAAAGAGAGAGGGATGGAGGGAGGGAGAGAGAGAGAAGAAGAGAGAGAGGGAGAGAGGGAGGGAGAGGGAGGGAGAGAGAGAGGGAGGGAGAGAGAGGATGGAGGGAGGGAGAGGAGAGAGAGAGAGGGAGGGAGAGGGAGAGAGGGATGGAGGGAGGGAGAGAGAGAGATGGAGGGAGAGGGAGGGAGAGAGAGAGGGAGAGAGGGAGGGAGAGAGGGGGAGAGAGGGAGGGAGAGAGAGGGATGGAGGGAGGGAGAGGGAGGAAGAGAGAGAGGGAGAGAGAGAGGAGGAGGGATGGAGGGAGGGATGGAGGGAGGGAGAGAGAGAGAGGAAGAGAGAGAGGGAGAGAGGGATGGAGGGAGGGAGAGAGAGAGAGGAAGAGAGAGAGGGAGAGGAGGGAGGGAGAGAGAGGGGGGGAGAGGGAGGGAGAGAGAGGGATGGAGGGGAGGGAGAGGGAGGGAGAAAGGGAGGGAGAGAGAGGGAGAGAGCGACAGGGATGGAGAGAGAGGGAGAGGGAGGGAGAGAGAGAGAGAGAGAGGCAGAGAGAGAGGGAGGGACGGAGAGAGAGAGAAAGATGGAGGGAGAGGGAGGGAGAAAGAGGGAGGGAGAGAGAGGGAGAGAGCGACAGGGATGGAGGGAGAGGGAGGGAGAAAGAGAGAGGGATGAAGAGGAAGAGAGAGGGAGAGGAAGAGAAGGACAGCGAGAGAGGAAGAGGGAGGCAAGGCAAGTTTATTTGTATAGCACAATTCACAAAAACACAAGGCAACTCCAAGTGCTTTACAGGCACACAAACTACATTAAAAGACATAAGAATTTCATTTAAAAGACATTTTAAAAAAGTTGCATTAAAAAAGACATAAAAACAAGTAAATACATTAAGAAACAAACATCAAAACAAGCAGGCTGAAATAGAAAAAACTTAAAAGGAACAAGACTGTAGAATAAAAGTCACAATGCAGTTCAAAGACTTGAATTGCTTCAGTTAAAAGCAGTGGCAAAAAGAAATGTTTAAAGTCTTGATTTAAAGGAGGTGAGAGAGAGAGAGGAAGAGGAAGGGAGAGAAAGAGAAGGACAGAGAGAGAGGAAGAGGAAGAGGAAGAGGGAGGGAGAGAGAAAGCAAGGGAGGGGGAGAGAGAGAGAGAGAGACAGCAGCCACAGCAGTAATAACAGCTTTACTAAATGAGATATGAACGTTAATAACACTAAACATACAATAATAAAAACACATTTCAGAATGTACATCTGTACCTCTGTGTTCACACATAAAGAGATGACAGCGATCCATCATCTGATTTATTGATTATTGATTGATGCAGAGTTACTGTGTGAACACTTGGGTTTGTTTTAAAACCCGCCAGCTCTGTTTGCTCGCTTTCCATTATTCTCTGATGATGGTGATGATGAGGATGACGACCGTGCTTTGGCCGCAGCAGATGTTCGGCCACATTACGAATCCATTTTTTGATGAATTCCTCCTCCCATTACAGGGGAAGCGGCGCACGTTCCCGACAATCACGAGACGTACCAGCGATTAAGAAAACGGCCATTATCCTTTCAAAAGCAGCGTCCGCATTCACACAACCGTCTGAAGCCCGACGCTTTTAAGATGCGCGATAATGAGCCGTGGATTTTAATGCCAGCAATCATTTTGTCAAAAAGAGCTGCCACATTTTTTTTTTTTTAACAATAGTGGACGTCTCAATTTGGATAAAATTATAAAGCAATTTCCTCGGAGCCAGCTGATGAGTTATTGAAAATGATCCAAGACGAGCTTTTAGCTCTGACCTCACACGCCAGGGAACAAAGTTATCTGTCATTATGAAAAACTGAATATTGTTTGAAGTCAAAACATTAACACGCACACACAAGTAGGACAGTTTGATAGACATAAAATAAATAAATACTCTGCACAGATGCCAACACACACGCACACACACACACAACACACACACACGTATGGGAGCGCTTGTTGTAGGGCTCCCGGCCAGGCGGTGATGGAGCAGCTGGGTGGGGTTAGTCTGATGCTTTCAAAAGCTGCCAGCTCTGATTCAGAGGAAACACCAGCCAACGACACAAACACCCAGAATGTGAGAACAAAACACACCAGAAGACCTCATACAGCTCCTCCAGGCGCCGCTTGGTCTCACTTGATTCATTCAGATCCAATGCTCTCATCTGTTAAAATCGTGAAAATAGATGAACCCGTCTTTTAGTGCGTGACCACAAATCGCCACAAAGAGACTTTTCCGACCCTCAAACATGTCTGCAGCGCTCAGCACAGACGCAGGTCTGAGCCGGCAGCCCCTCTTGATGATTGCCTTCATGGTAATTATATCGCTTACTGAAAAATTAATGTGGTAATGACACGATGGATTTGTGGGATGGACCTTTTAACTGTGTTCAGCAGCTCTAACAGCATCATTAGCCCGAAGCGAGTTTGTTCATTAAAAGGCAGCAGGGCAGAGAGAAGACGTCTCACTCGTGTCAGAGCTTTTTTTTTTTAGCATCTGGAACACACCTGAAGACGCTGCCGCTGGTTTCTACATCAGACAGTAAACTGCAGGATCAGCTGCACGTCTGACAGTTCAGCACCGTCTCTCAGGTGAAGTTTCATACTCAACGAGACATTTCTGGAGCTTCACAGTAAAACAGCGTTGCAGCAACTGAAGCAGATTGAGGCTTGATTTTTAAAACATAAAAAACCTGAAAAGAAAAACATAAAATGTTTGTAACCCAAGTCTCCGGAAGCTTTGAGATCCCAAAATGATTTGAAAAGACGTAATTTAAACCCTTTTATAAGTTGAAAGCTTCACTGTAGCTGTTAAGCTAAAAGCGTTAGCCACCATTTTATGATTTTATTATTTCTTAACGACTGTTGCTTTGAAACGCCAGAAATGTTTTGAGGACGATGAGACTTCATCCACATGGAGGTGAGCAGATAACGCCTGAATTTGTAGTTTTGGGGTGAACTTATTGTCACAACTCATTATCAATTAATCAATCATGTTTTGTATGATTGTGACTGAGAAAGTAATTTCAGGTGACGTAGAACAAGAAGTTGAAGTATAACGAGCTATTTGTGTGCTGTGTCTTCAAGTCAACTTCAGGATTTTATCTTTCATCACGTACGTAAGCTGCCCTATGTTTATTCTTGTCATGATGACGCTGAAGGTCACCTGATCTTTTTCCAAATTAAAAAATGTAGACAGCGTTAAACTTCACACAAGAGAAAAGCTTATAATTTGTGAAATTACAAAATGTTCTTGAAAACAGACACTTTGGAGCGTCACTACTGATTTATTAGCACTACACTTTGAATCCAAACTCAAATCAGTTGTTTTTCTACCCGATCTACAAATTGCTGTTTTTCAGTTTTATGCATTTTTATTCCTTGTTACATATTTTGTGGGAAGCATTCATACACACATCAATCAAGAGCAAGTGCTCAATATATTCTGTTATTGTGGGGTATTAACACCATTCATTTATCAATTAAAAATGAGTCGTGAAATCATTTTTAACAGGCGACTGAAGGGGCAAGGTGAATCTAATCTCAGACATCCTCTGCTAACTGGTTTCTCGAGACTCCTCCACTGGATTCTGAACACCGATATTACCGGGGTTGAATGAGACCTGCCAGATTTCTCAACTGACCAAACCGCCACCGAATTATACCAAAGTATTTTGTCTCCGCGAGGGAAAAGTTAAGTAATGAAGCACCACGAGAAATCGCTCAGCTTCACTCCGGCTCCTCAGACCCCCCGAGTCTCACATTTGGTCGACTAACTGCAAATGGAAAACACGATAACTGCAAATTGAATGTCGCCTAACAGAGGGGTCCGTGTGAAGGAAGGGAAGAGGAGCAGGTTGACTACCTCCCCCCGAAAAAGAAGGAAGGAAAAGGTGCTGGGGCAGCAACTTTTCACCAGATGGGGATAATCCTGAGAGTAGGAGTGTGTGTGTGTGTGTGTGTCCTTCAGATTTTCAATAAGACAAGTCAGATCGTGATTTCTCTTTGGCTCAGAGGGTTCAACGGAGGTGAGTCTGCAACAGAGCACTGCAATACTGTGTGTGTGTGTGTGTGTGTGTGTGTGTGTGAGTGTGTGTGTGTGTGTTTGGCCGCTGTGTGTCGTGTGTTTCCATCCCCTGCCTGGCAGATATGGAGTCTCTTGGCCTGCTTCTCTCTCTTTCTCTCTCCACACATCTCAATCCCTCAGGCCAGTTGTTACTAAACCACACACACACACACACACACACACACCCAGAGACACACGACACACACTGCAAAAACAAACCCATAAAACAATATCACATCATTACAGAACACGCAATCACAAACAGACACACACTTAAAACACACTCGTCTCAGCTGAACATCTTGTTTTGTTTTTAATAAAGACGTCAGGAAGTTTAGCTCACGCTCCACTGTCAGCCGACTCAGACAAGCTAGTAAATTAGAGATCAAGGGACCCCCAGGGGTCCTAAAGGGCCCCCACAGGGTGCCCACTTCAAAAATGAGCAACAATTAAGGGGGTGGGAGACTGTCAGTTTCTCCCGTGCTGTTTTCCAAGCCCTGACAAGACTCTAATACACAGTTACACTGATACCTTTTGTTCTGATGTTCAAAGAAATCTTCCTGTTGTCTGAATTTTAAAAATGCAGACCAAGTAAATGATTTATAAACGCTGACCTCGAAAAAAACAAGCTTGCTCTCAGATCTTGAATAATGATACAATAAACATGTAAAAATCTGTTTTTTGATGCAACAAAGGGCATGTTTAGTTGCGTGAGGACAAAGCCAGAAGTCTCATTGGGCCTCAGCAGCAACCTGCCAGCAGAGTTCATCTGACTGAAGCAAACAGCAGGGGATGTTAGTGTGCTCATTTTCATAGACTTGCTAGCTTGTGAATAACACAATTATCAATGAAATGTGTGTATTTTAACTTAATCACTACAATCGAAGCTCATATAACAGCATCATCAAACCCACGACAGAAGAGTCTTTAAGATAACAATGTAATATCTCACACTAATGATAGCGGTATGCTGGCGGTAGATAGGAGATGAGCTTGCTAATGTTAGCGGCAACTGTTAGGAGCCACAACTGAGACAAGAATTAGCTAGCTAGCATGCTAATTCCCTACTTGTACGTTCAGTGGTTGTCTGGTGTTGATGGGTTGTGTCAGTGTTTTTGTGCGATTGGTTTCTGAAACAAACTGCCAGCAGTGGCGCGCTGATGGTGGATTGTGAGCTGTAGCCTCCCTGGTAAACACAACGATCATTTTGGCTGTAGCTGGTGCAGCGTCTCTGGGCGAGCTAGCAGAGCATCCTGCAGACACCTGGCTTGTCTGATAAACCTAACGAGCCCAGAGACATGACTCTGAGAGGAGCAGCAGCAGACCAGGCAGGAGATAGGTTGGTGTGTTTACTGGGGAAACTACAGCTGATAAACTGCTCTGTCTGCACCTCAACAACAACAGAAAAAACCTGACCAGAGCTGCAAATACATTAAATTGGGGTATCAAACATCTCCTAGTCTTAAATACAGGTATCTATTTTAAACTTTCTGTTGTACACAAAGTTTAAGAAGGGTTAAATACTTGTATCTGCAGTTTAAGGAGGTTTACAATGCCAAATAAGCAACATAACCATTTTCCCCACAAAATGATTTCTGTGTGTTTATCAAGGAGTGACTCATCTGCTTGCAGCCACAGGGGAGACGGCGGGTGAGGGGAAAGAAAGGGAGGATGACGGGGGGAAAATGGAGGAGGCCATAAACAGGAGTAGCACACAACGCGAGAGGAGGGAGGAGGCCAAACAGGTGGAGCAGCAGAGGAGGGAAGAAGACGGACAGTCGAGTGAAAAAACTGCGAGACAAGAGGGTGACACATCCGAGGTGGGTGATGGAAGCGAGATGGCGCCGGAGACTCTGCAGCATCACTGGACCTCGATAAAGCTCCCCCCTCCTTCTCCTTTTTGGTCTGATCATCCTCCTCTCCCGCCGAGGGGAACAACGCCACGCTGCATCTCTGCTTTATCAGCAGCGGCCACATTCACGCCGCACGAAGATGAATCGGTGGAGGGGTTCGCAGCCGACCCGACGATGGGCGGGAGCCAACGTCGCAGCGGGAGACGAGTAATCCTCAGCCTCGAGTATCACAGGACTCCAACAAGAGCCACTGGATCAGGATTAATGTGGCAGCCATACTGCCCAGTTTACAGACACAGCCATAAAAGAAATCTCAGACTGCTGTAATCCTGTCACACTCTCAAGAGAGAGACGGGGACAAATGCAACCGACACCGCGCCTCCTTTCTCAGGACTCGCAGGAAACGCTCAGGTAGCGGGTTGTTTGTGAGACGACGCCGTTCTGAGCCGCAGCGATTTAAAACAACAATCAGAGCAGAAGTGTTTACTGAGAATAATGCATGATAGATGAAGTACTCGAGCGTGAAGAGGGAGTTGTTCCCAGTGTGCGGAGGAGCTTTCTGAATGAGTAACAATGCGATGTCGCGCAGCTGAATCACCGTGTCACTTTATGCAAAAACACTCAGGGCTACAGCCGAGGTCTTTACCCAAAAACTGCGAGCCGTTGTTCGCCGTCTGGAGGAATCAGTCTGACGCAGCGGGGCTCAGACAGGTAGACGGTGTCCTCCAGGTAAATGAGGACCTCGTGACCTCACACAGCAACGCTGACAAATCGACTGTCGGCATCAAAACAAACTCATTATTGAAGATTGATGAGTTGGCCGACCCTGAGCTTTAAAGCGGCAGGTTTGGGATTAAGAGCATAATGTAAGGTAATGGAGAAAATGATCATCTGTCTTCTGGAACATTAAGAAATGAACGTGTGCAGTGAAACAAAGTGTAATCAGGACACGGCGGGACAGCTGCAGAGCTGTTAGGAGGATTTATAATGAAATCCCTATGAAGCTTTAGAATAATATACATCTGGCTTTGCTTTTTGTAAGCAAACAACTCTTTGTGTTCTTCACATCATTGTGTCAGAACATTTTAACTTTCATTTAGTAGAGTTTGCAATGAAAATAAGTGAAATCCAGTAGGGATACTGAATGCAGGTTGTAAACACTGCCTCTCCAGCGAGGTACTTTCCTTATAGTCAGTGAAAGAATGTAACTAAGTACATTTACTCATGTACTGTATTTAAGTGCAATTTTGAGGCACATCCTCTTTAAGTATTTCCATTTTCTGGGGTCATTTTAAGAACATTTTGACATACCGTCCATTCTTATATGATAATGGCCAATCATTCTTTATTTCTGTTGTGCCAGCTCACAACAAATGTCATCTAATAACACTTCTAGGCCAAACTATACTTCATCTAAGAGGCCCAACATTTCCCCTGTGAGCAAGCGCTTGTCGGCAGCAGCAAGAATAAAATCGGACATTTAACAGGAAGAAACCTCGAGCAGAACCGGACTCAGTGGTGGGCGGCCATGTGACTCGACTGTACGTGGTCTTACAAAAAGAAAATGTGATGATAAGGAGATAAACAACAGGCGAACATGGCACGATGAACAAGATTTTATGATTTTGATTGTTTCCTATATCACGGAAGTTTCTGTCGATGTGTTGCAGCCACGTCTCGTGTTTCCAAAGCCTGATGATCCGGCTGAATTACAATTCTGTTTTTTTTAATTTCTCAAGCCAATTTCTGTTTGATCGCGTAATGTTTGATGAAAAACTTCAGTGAGCAGCTGTTTTAGAAAACAACTAATCTTTTTTCAGAAGAAAACTAAATATTTGTGAGATTAATGCCTTCAGGAACAAACAGGCTGAGGCGCTGGTTTTTTGTATTTTCATGGGATTAGCAGTCAACAACAATATGAAATCTTTTCATCTTCTTAATTTCCAAAGCAATCAATGAAATACGCTGATTTCAGCCTCTCTCCAGTCACAGTCCCTGCAGGTCGATTTACAACCGCCTCTAAAACTCACCTGTGTCCTGAAGTTCATGAAGACAAACGTCAGGATCTTGAATCTCAATTTCAACTGGTTTAAACTATTTTTAGCGAGAATTTTAAGCCCTTAAACACAGAAAAGTTATGGTGTTTCAATGAGCTCTTACTATATGTGACTTATTTCACAGGTCACAGAGCAGCGAGTCACGCAAACAAGTCGGACACGTCTGACAAACGGCTGCGTACGGAGCCAGTCACCCCGCAGCTGAGGAATGATTCTGGATTAAGCTTTTGTTTTGAAGATGCCAGCTTCAGCAGCAGCGTACGTCCAGACACAAACCCGACCGCGGACGTTCGTCTTCGCCCGACAGGCCGACTCCTTTTAGGGGCCTGAAGTCTTTGCAGCTACCAGAGAAGCTCCTGAACAACAGAGCTGCTCGTCACACAGCCAGTCCTGTCGCAGTCATTCAAACACACACGCACTCCATCAGATGCAGAGTGAATATAGAAGCGAGAACCATTTAGCATCTGCTCATCAGTTAGCAGGTTTCAGAGCGAAGCCATAAAAGCAGAGGAAGTACTCCGTCCTGTGATGATGAGGTGGAAGACAAAATAAACCTCCGAAGAAGCCATCAGCCTCCGCAAAGGTCTTCTTCAAGAGGACGTGGCGCCGATAAAACATGTAAATGTGCATGTTGAAAGTCTGCATACACCAGAGAGGAAAAGCTACAGCACGAGGATGATCGTCAACCCGAGCCTTGGTAACCAAACCCCTTTTACACCTGCAGTGCTTTTGGGGAATCATGATCATAGGAACAAAATAGGAAAACATTCTTATCATTTGATGCTCTGAGACTGTGTGTACGTACACGTGTCGGCTAACGTCTGATTAAATGATAACCCAGCTGTGTTTGAGGAGGATCATGACAAACTTCCACAGAGTGCAAACATGTAAATGCTGCCGTCGGTGGGCAGGAACAACAGGGAGTTGAACGCTCTCGCTTCACATTTACACACATGAATTCATGAACGACCTGCAGTCATTCAAAACGCCGACTGACTGACAGACTTCTCACACCGGCAACGATTTCCTGATGCACATAACGATCAGGAGGAATCCCACGACGACCGGAAACCATTTAAGCCTGAACCGAGGAAAACATTATTAACATCTTTATGTTTTAGGCATGCCGCTCGATGCTTTCATCCAAATACACTCAGCAACACAATGAGGTTAGGTTCAACCCTGAAATACATTACTGTTCGGCAGGTAAACCATCAACACCCAGTTAATGTTGTTTTTAGCTCATCGCAGCTCAGTTTATCTACATGATCAGTCAAAACCGACCTAATAATGGCGGTCAAGCTCAATGAAAAATGTATGAGATGAGCTGCAAGAAAATGGAAAACCGCTCAGAAGTAACATTAGAAACTCTGCCACAGCTATGAGTCACATTATGTTGAATGTCAGTGAGCAGCACTAACTGTAATAACAAAAAAAAAAAAGGTCTGGCAATTTTCAAACGACGCTCCAGAAAGGCCAAGTGAAGACCGTCCTCTGCAGAGGCATGACTGGAGTGGTTGTTAGCGGAAACTCTTCAAGCTGCATTCATCCTTTTTTTATTAGCATCAAATGACTTCATGGAAAGTTCACACAGATGTATAATTAGAAAAGGGCTTTGCCACTTTGAGCTCTTTGTTTTGGAAACGTACAAATTAACTTAAATGGTTCACTCTCAGTGCTCGCCAACCTCATTTCCAGCGCCGGCAGCAGCTGCTAGTTGTTGAACAGATATGCTTTAACACCAGCACTTTTGGCCGCGGCGAGGCAAAGTGAACCATTTCGAAATCGATACTCAACTATTTTGCAACTTCTGACTGAATCTCTCTATTTTCTCTCTTTGTTCTTTAAACACTTGCTGTGTTTTCCTGTTTCATCGTGTTCACTTCCAGCTGGTTCAGGAGTCGTGTTCAGTGACTGCTGCTGAAAACACAACGTGTTCTGTGATGCTGCTTCATAATAAAAGCTTTTAAATGACAAACTAACAGGCAAGGCTTTTATTGCTAAATAATTTAGAGGAAATGAAGCATGTTTGTAACCGCTTTGTTAGCGGTGATTCTTTGATAGCACTCCATGGATTAGGACAAGCGTGTTATTGGTTTAAGACACGTTTTCAAACCGGTAGCCCAGTTGTGTTGGAAAAGCAAAACCTCGGCTGTGAATTTTGACTTGTTGTTACCAAACCGTCAACAAAGAACCGGCTGAAACGAAGGCTGACTGTCGTGATGTTTTTTGACGACACTCGCACTAATAGCAAATTCTAATTGTGAATATGTCTGATAAATAATAACAAAACTAAACTTAGCATAATGAGGTAACAAGACAAACTGCGTCAGGTGCAGACAGCAGATCAGTCACTGAAACTGACTGACAATGATAAGAATATGATGGACTTGTACCGAAGTACTTCTCTACAACTTCTTCCATCCTGAGAAACTTTTTCTGACCCGGCTGTTTGACTTCAGGCGGAGCAGACGGACACATTCTGTGATGAAGTTGTGGAGAGCTGTAAACACCGATAACAAAGATGTGAAGATCTTTTGTGAAACAGTTGAAGAGATTTTCGTCAGAATGACGGAAGCAGACGAAGGTCAATAATCACACTTTGAACTTCTCAAGTTTTTCAAAATGAAATTGTGACCTTCTAAACCATCGAGTTACTTTTATTAAACACGGTTTCTGAATGAAGCTGTTACCACATGTTGGTTTGCACCAATTTCCTTTAATTCCAAACAGATCAGAACCTTTTATAAAAGGTTACAGCCTCATTTTAAAGGTTGATCCTGGACTCAAGACTTTCAGACTGGAGTTTCTTTGTGCAGCTGGTCGACTCTGTGCGCCGCACTTCACCATATTTCATTGATGTTTTCTCACACTAGATATCTAATATTTATTTCATCATGCCCAGGCGCCCATGTTCATTTTTAAAAAAGGACATTAGGACCAGAAAAACATATCAAGGAAGTTTAGGGATGTCAGAAGTATTGATAATTTGATACTTTCTTGATACCACGTGTTTAAAATGACTAACTGCTTTCCAAAGTACCAAAACTGAAGCTCACAATAACTACTGAGTGGATATCCAGAACACTTTGATGGAAGACAGGTCTCAGTTCAATAGAGACTCCATTACCGTTTGATGCCAACCTGGATAAAGGGAATTTTTTTATATAGTAATTTCTCAGGGAATAAAAAAGGGATCTGTTGTATTTTGGTGTCTGGCAGGGGCGTCGCTAGGAGTGCAAAACATCCGGGGCTTTAGCCCCGCGCAGTGTTGCCTCAGTTACCCTGAAAAAGTAATCTGATTACTGATTACTCCTTAAAACTCATTCGAAGCTTGATAGTACTTTGTCGCCAGCACAGAGTGAACAACAAACCTTAATATTCTCATCTTTAGCTGAGAGGAACTCAAAATAATGACTGTATTTCCAGCTAGAAAACGTGCATCTCTCTCCTCCCTTCATTGTTGTGTGTGTTTGTGTCGCTGCGTGGTATTACACGTGAGTTGTGCTCGTGCTGAAATGTGACTTGTTGCAAACGTGACATCACTCCCCGAGTCAAGAGGAAAGCAGAAATATATATTTTTACTAAAGAAAAAACAATGATAAGTAACTTTAATCTGATTACTGGTTTGGAAATATTAACGTGTTAGATTGCTCGTTACTGAAAAAAGTGGTCAGATACCGGCATCACTGCGCAGAGAGTCTTTTTTAACGGGGTCAGGGGAAATTTCGAAAATTTCGAAAATTGGGCTGTTTAAAGATGCAATTTCAACATAGTTTGAGAAGGAAAGGAAGGCCAATCGTCAGGGTCCTCATCGTCATATTTTAATCACAAATAAAGCAAATTTTCCCTCACTAGGCCTACTGAGTAATGAACCCACAAACGTAATACAAATCTGCAGCATTTAATGTAATAAACCCACAAATGTAATACATTTTCCACAAGAGCCGCTGCCTACTACAAACGTAACACACGATTTCCCACACATGTAATAACTATTACGTCAATGATTTCTTTGTGGGGACGTGAAAATCTTTATTGTAATAACTTCCCACAAATGTAATAATACAATGAATAATGGTCGGGGTGGTTGTTGTTTGTTTGTTTACCTATACACCTACTAAAACTGACCATGGGTGCAAAATCCAGCTGCTGACTCTCCGCTGTCACACAACGGATCCCCCGTGACCAAAGTGTCAGCTGGACTTCAGAAGAGCCGGAATACAACACTACTAGAACGGCCGTAAGCGGTCATTTGGACCGCTAGATTTAAACTCTATAATCTGTCAGGTAAATACCCAACTGAGTTATGAATGCATTCATTGTGTCATGATATTTTTTTAAAAAACTAAATAACAAATTAACACCAAAGTGTACATTTTAATTTCGTTTTTTAAATGTAGGCCTATATTTATCAATATTCATCGCACATTTTAAACCCTAATTATTGTATATTTACACATGATTTTAATAGAGAAAACAGAACAAGAAAATTAACTATTAAAAGTAATTTATTTGATTATGAAACATTTTATTTTAACACTTAATAATATATAATAAAATAATAATAATAATAATCGAAAAAGCTGGAAACGAAGTGATCTAAAACAAAGACAAACAAAGAGTCGTGATCACTGGTCACAGTCTGCAGATTACCTCCGCTCTCCTCACAGTTACCACACGGGCTTGTGGCATTTCAAGTGTCCCACGTTTGGTTCCGTTTGCAGCTCTTTTGGACCGGTACTGCCTCGGTGTCTGTGTCAGCGAAGATGGCCAGTGGCCGCATCTTATTCAAGGAGCACCAGCAGCAGAAGAGCCCGGAGGAAAGTCCTGCAGCAGCTGGCAGAGGAGCTGAGGGCAGAATACATGGAGGGGAAAGCGGCCGCAGCAGTCGGCACAAGGTGGGCAGCAGCGGAAACAACCACCGCAGCAGCAGACACAGACACGGAGGCAGTGCCGGTCCAAAAGAGCTGCAAACGGAACCAAACGTCGAACACGTGTATGGTAACTGTGAGGAGAGCGGAGGTAATCTGTGACCAGTGGCTACGGTGGCTCTTTTTTTGTTTTACATCAGCTCGTTTTCAGCTTTTTCGATTATTATTATTATTTTATCATATATTATTAAGTGTTAAAATAAAATGTTTCATAATCAAATAAGTTACTTTTAATAGTTAATTTTCTTGTTCCGAGTTTTCTCTATTAAAATCGTGTGTAAATATGCAATAATTACGGTTTACTATGTGCGATGACATGAATGTTGATAAATGTATAATTAAACTTATTAAAATGTACACTTTGGTGTTATTTCGTTTTTTGTTTAAATATCATGACACAATGAATGCATTCATCACTCAGTTGTGTATTTACATGAGAGAATATAGGATTTAAATCCAGCGGTCCAAATGACCGTTTACGGCCGCATGTTGAATTCCGGCGCCTCTGAAGTCCAACTGACACTTTGGTCCAATCAGAAACATAATTTGACCGTATCTAGCTGTTGTGGAAAGCGCATTGTTATACCCTAACCAAGATATCAGTCATTAAGATTAATTGGATCAGATCTGACTGGAATGAACCCGCCACAGTGGTAAACTGATTCAGTTCACCCGCCAGCACACAAACTCACCCGCATTTGGCTGGTGGCGGGTTTAATTTCCATCCCTGTTATAAACGCTGCAGTGGTACTAAACAGTAGGCTAATAGACGGCTCTGGTAATATAAGTGACGCATAGAGGGGGAAAGAATAACACTGATGTTGAATTTGCAACAAATTATTCGGACTCCGGTGACAATGTCGCATTTGAGGCTGCTGGCCGTTCGATATGCAGCCACATAAAAACCTTTCACCGTTAGACAATTGTATTTGATTATTATTATTATTTTTTTTTTCAAAGCACAGAGATCCGGGGCTATTCCCAAAACATCCGGGGCTAT
Organism: Sparus aurata; assembly: GCF_900880675.1. Classification (NCBI taxonomy): domain Eukaryota; kingdom Metazoa; phylum Chordata; class Actinopteri; order Spariformes; family Sparidae; genus Sparus; species Sparus aurata. Next base: position 31,619,720 of record NC_044199.1, on the reverse strand, counting down.
AGCCCCGAATGCCCAGGTCTAACGACGCGCCTGGTGTCTGGTATCTCCAAGTGAGTCCAATTTGATGTGGATCCAAGTAAATGCACAGATCTAGTGGACTCAGATATGTTTTAACTGATCTTGGATCAGGGTTGATTGAATTAAAGGAGGACTGTTGGTCCATGGCGGAGGTTTACGCTCTACTAAGTGCCAATCTAGTTACACATGTGTTGGTTTGTGTCCAGTGACCATTTCTGTACCAAGTGTAAGTTGTCAAATCTATAAAACTATGACTTTTCTTTTCTGTTTGTCGTGTGATCACGTATCATTTTGTTTTGTTTTTAAAGGAACAATATGTAGTTTTGAGGAAAAATGTTAATGAAGAGAGAAAGTTCTTCATTGGCTGATTTTCCTGCGTAAACGAACTAAATAAACAAACTGTCTTCGTTTACATGACTGAATAAACAAACTGACCTTAAAGGACAACATACTGTTTTACTTTGTTTATATGTGGCGGACCCTGCCATCTCTCTCTAAACAGAGGTGCGGAACCCTATTATCCTCTAAGAACAGCTTGTTTATTCATTTATGGAAAAAAAGTTTGCATTACTATGTCATTAAAATTTAAATTTAGAGTTTAAGTTTCTTTTCCAAAATGACACAGTGCCCCTTTAATGCTTTTAATCTGAAATGCTGGTATTGTGACGATGGTAGTTTATATTGCACTTAATGTTTTAAGACAAAAGTCTGCAAGTGATGGGAGACACATTGTTTGCTTAAAGCACAAAAACAGTCCTCAATTTTGAAAGTAATTCATGAGTTTCTGGACAAATCAATCAGATCAAACTGAATAAATGTAATAAAACTCTTAATTTCAATTCTTAATCAAAATAGCTGTAACAGTAAACAGTTTATAATCCCACTGCATTGTTAAAGTGAGCGAGTCCATCCATCTATTTACCTGCTAATTTCAAGAAGTTGTTCAATGAGTAACAAATTGGAAAAGGCTTTTTCTTCCAGGTATTGAAGCTCCTCACACAGCGGCACAGTGTGAACACGCTAACGCCAACAGAAGGGAAATGAGGTCTGTTTGAGGGCAACATGCTGCGCGATGACTCGCTTGCTGTCCGCCTCACCAGCACAATGCTGCCGTCCTGCATTGTCCCAACCAATTTGTCGCCTGCGCCGTTATCATGTGTCCGCCGCTGAGATTAGAAAAAGTAGCGCTAGAGAAAATACACAGCCTGGGTAAGGAAAGGTATTCAGCCACGGACACAGAAATAATGACACAATCCAGGGAGTTTTCACAGATATGAAAATCAACATAACCTCCATTCAGGTAGGCAGCTCTCATTATGAAACAAACTGCAGCAATCAAACCCCGAGGAGGAAGACGCAGAGCTGTTTTACACCAAATACCAACAAAAAGCTCACCACCCAAACTTTCCGGGGACGTGAAGACGACAACACGAACCGCGCTGAGGCATCGGTTCAAAACTGAGCTGGCAGCAGGACGGAGAACAATGACACAGGAGGAGCACGAGGGATTAATTAAAACAACAAGACGAGCTAATCAGCTTATGAGCACCAAAAGGCACGGGGATGATTTGGTTTGACGGGTGAAACTAAAACTTAGTGAATTTTCATTTCCCACTGGCTTGAAACCGACACGCTGGTTGCCGAGAATCACTGTGAGAGAACGAAGCTGACAAAGGAAAAACTGAGAAACTGCAGTGAACGCGCCATCATGGGAGTCTGATACATCCCAACACATCTACCTCAGACTAATAATTTCTGAAACTTGTCATGTTTCCTTTTTGTAAAGTCAGAGAGGAGCTCATTCACCTCCGTGGTGAACTTGACACTATATTTTCAGAGAAACAGCACAAATCATGGCATCAAAAGTGAATTACATCTACAACCTCCCTGACACCATCGTCACAGAACCTCAGCGTTGAAAAGGCTTCACGATGCTTTAATAAAGTGCTTGTGTGATTTTCTAAGAGCACCTGAAATCCCCTCACTAATAGCAGAATCAGAGGGGCTATGTCTGACATTTCTTTAGTATTTTCTGACATCGACAATTTGTCAAACTATCCTTTTTCTCTCTTCACATGGCTTCCATCATTTCTGGTGATGACAACCAAGCGCAAAACCTTGAAGAGCTCCAGAAGGAGATGGTTCGACCGTCTGCTGTTTATCTCTGGGTTAATCCATCGCTACTTTTTGTGTGCTGTCATCTGAATCAGGTAGAAACGAGCCTTGAAATGCAAAGTTGTATATCTCTGCAACTTGACGAATCATGGGAGTTGTTGTCTTCACAGTTAAACAACCACCACTGGAAATTAAAATGTTCATGAGTGATTTTATTCCTGTACCTTCTGTCAAGTTTGCCGACTTTCTTCCTCACTATGACAGATCCTCTTAAGTTTCCATGAAAGTTATCGCAGCAGCAACCAATTAAAAATGCACTGTTACAATTTGCACGTTTCCTATGCATCATATAAACATTTCTGCAGTATGTGTCATATCACGCTCACATCATATGTTCATGAGTCAACTTTAGTGGTGGCGAGACTGCTTCCAAGCCAGAGACCGCTGTTCAAGACTGTGTTTCAACATTTGTACACGTGAAACAGCTTGATATTCTGTACAAGATATTGGCAATTTCAATTTGTGTTTTTTTTGTGACGAACCAGGTATCTTAAGCCGAAATATAATCTTTTCCTCACCCTAACCGAGTGGGTTGTGTGCCACAACCTCACCAACATTTATTCTGTTTATTTGGTTGCAGAACTTGACACACAATGTTGGCGGTCTTGACTTAATTGATTACAAATAAAAGCCAAACTAACTTGTGTTTTGTGTAGGGGATTACATGAACGAAGGGAGTTGAAATACATTGAACCTGGCAAAACTTTTGCTTCTTCCGGATAAAAAGCTGCCAGTTGTACCTTTAACAAAAGGACTCTAAGCCGTGGGACACCCTGTTGCTCCAAGAGAGCAGAATCATTTCAGATAAGCTATTTTTCCTCCGCTGTGCCCTGGTTTACAGACACACCTTACCTTCCTCTATGAAAACCTACAGCGAGGTGATGAGAAAAGCAGCAGTTTTGGGTCTTTCTGTGGCTCTCAGGTGGCCTCCTCCTCCTCCTCCTCCTCCTCCCCTCTCTGCTCTCTGTGGAAGCTTCTAAGCACATTTCTTCCAAGATAATAAAAACCAACACAATAAATACAGTGGAATATGGGACTCTGGCTTCTGCCCACAGCACATTTTCCTCTTTTCACCCAGCTACCTTTTCAAACTCCTGGCCCTCCTTTGCTTTAATACAACCTCAGGTGCATTTCATCAGTGCAACACAGAAGATGTTTTTTAACCTTGTCAACCCCAACGACCTGCCAACAGGTCGGTTCTTACAAATGGTGGGGAACAAATTAAGTCTTCAAAACTTAACATCAAATTGTAGGCCAAGATACCAAATATGTCGGCAAAGTTTGGTTGAAATGTGTATAAAATAATAACCTAGAATATATGTAAGATAATAATAGTAATAATATTTTGACTAATATTTTTTAGTATATCGTCCAAACAAGAGGTTAACGTGGTAATAAGTCAGATATGGCCAGAATTTTAGTTTAAAATATATATAAAAAAGAAATATTAGCAGTATGTAAAGAAACACCAGTGTTGCGGAGAGTTAGCATATGCTAACCAGCTAGCGATGATAAGCGTTACCCTCCCTAGTTTCAGTTGGAAGATATGTACCAATGGTGAGTTTGCTACTATTACTATTACTATATTTTTACACCTGTTTTCCTCACCAACAGAAAAATACAACCGTGCACCATCTGAATTCAAGGTTCTCCCTTTTACAGAACAAAGACAACCTTTACTGCCTCATGAAATAAAACTCTCTGTCCCGTCCCCATCTGCCTTGTCTTTTAGCTCTTGGAGTCATAATCCTGATCAGAGAGGCGTAAATCGCCTCCATACTGCAACTCGAGTCTTCAAACTGACCTCCGGCGGTCTCATGTTTGCTGGGAGGCAGGCTACAAGTGTTGCCAAGTGGAAAATTTTAACTATCGTACAAGAGGCTTAAAATGATTGTATTTTGGGGAAAATAAGCATCCGAGACTCAAAATCACAAGAATAAAGAGGCATAAATATGACATACCTAATCTACCCACGTGTTTTTTTAAGGTAAGCTAATGTTTCTACAATGCCTTGAAGGGGTGTCCATAAGTCCATCAGTCACAATTTACAAACTGCACCATCAAAGTCAAGCAGCGGAGAGGGAGGACCTCCGTGCTAGCAAATTAAGTTCAACATTATAGCCTATGCCAAGCATGATTGTTAGAAAGAGGTAGACAGGACAGTGTAGACTTTAACCAACCGCTAATAAGCATAAAAAAATTGCCAAATTATGGATGATTGTCAAACATCTGGCATCGTCTGGTTGTGAGGCAGGCAGACTCCTGTCAGATAATGGGGCCAACTGTGCTACTTGCAAAGGGATGCTTGTCACCAAAGAGTACAGTGATTACCTTCAAATTCTGATCATTTTCTTATATGACACCTTTAAAATGTTTGCGTCCTTCAAGTGGAATTCCTCCTGGAGTTGTGTGTCACTGTGATTGTAGCATTGGACTCAATCGTTTTTCTTTCAGAGACAGAAAATGCCAACAGAATACTTCGAGGTTGAGTGCAGCTGGAACAGAAAACTGTTGACAGTTTTGGCAGGAAAGTGGTCACAATATTATTTATATTGGCAGCCTGAATATTGGTGGTACATTGGTGTTACAAAACTACACAGGTTCAACCTCCAAATATGTTGCCGCCTGATAGAAGGATAGCAATTGTCAAAGAAGGCAATCTAAGTTGGTACAATAACAAAAACATTTGGCTCGTCGTTGTGACTATCTCACTGCTACACCTATCAGTGCACTTGAGTCTGTAAATCTTTTCTTCAACACTGCACTGCTGCCCGCTCAGAGCTGAGAACAAAGCAAACAGCTCATTAGGTTGTTGGATTTACACTCGGCCTCGTCCATTAAGGGTCAGCGCTGTGTTGAGAAGAAGGCAGTCAGCGCCGCCCAACTGTTAAACCAAACACAGGGCTCAAAGCGTTTAACAACTGGAGTTCAGCTCAGGGGTCGCATGATCTGCATGAACAGGATGTACGATGTGACACTGACAAGTTCT